>NC_056744.1:996760485-997025485 GCF_019279795.1 Protopterus annectens
TCACCAGATAGGCTACCAAGCCAAAGAGAAGTTGCTTAAAGATGACAGTTCTAAAATTAGGTTTTACCGAAGAAACAAGTGGGCTGTTGCAAGTGGGTTATAGTCTTGTACTGTTGTACGTGTGCTTAATATTAAATGTGCTTTTATGCAAACCTCCAAACCTTTCAATTGATTTGGTTGCTGTTTCTGAGAGATCTTGCATCCCTTGTATTTTCTTACCTCCCCACATGTACTTGCATGTGTGCAAGCACAATCCTACGTGCATATTTAAATGCAGTCTATATATGTACAGGTGTTCCTAGTTTTCATCTGGCTTCCTGAAATGATCCATTTCCGTCTTTGGAAAGTTACTTTTCCCTGTAGCAGACATTACGTTGCATCGGTCTAGGTTATGGCACTCTACAATCCAATGATTCAAATAGCTTGTTAGAACTGTTTACTGTGCCTGACTTTAACCTACAAGTATCACCATTACTACTTTTGTTTGGGTCCTATCACCTTTTACTGACTTGGTGTATAAAGTAGTCATTGGTCAGAGTTTAAGCTAAACTTCCTCTCCTTCTTGCAGCTCTGTGCCCAGGTTTGATAGAGAGGGGGCTGAGGGTAGAATAAGCTCATTTAGGGTACCTGTCTGTTTTTTGTGAGGCAGTTCAGGTCTTGTCTGTAGTAAGACACATGGGGTGTGTGTGTGTGTCTGTGTGTGGTGTGCAGGTTGAGCAGTTGGAAAATTGGTAGGGAATATTTCCTGTTAGAGGCATGAATTGTAAGTGAATTATATTCGTTATCTTTGTTTTCAGACCACATTGCCGACTGGACAAGTGGCAAACTTTAGTCCTGTTGAGCCAGAGGAAGGATCTGGAAAATCCAGTTTACCTACAATGAGAGGGACCATGGCGAGCAGCAATGATTGTGAGTAACTAGACTTCCAGCTATTCCATAATATAATGAAGTGTTTTGCTTGGAGGTGTGAAATGGTGGTGTGAAGGTAGATTGTCACAATTAATGCTCATGTGATGGGTGTGAAGGTAGATTGTCACAATTAATGCTCATGTGATGGGTGAAATTTTTAATAATGAGGCTTAACATTCAGTTCTTCTGAACTGGTATATGAGTAAAATGTGGGTGAAAAGTTGAGATTATTGGTGTGATACAAAAGCACCTATAGATAGTGATATGGAAAGGGTGTTGACACTGGCTTGGATTGTAAAGGTGTGCTTACTGATGCTTTTGCAATTACTGTGGCTATTTGTAGTATTTCTCTTATGTAGTATGCAATTTCAGCATATTGACAAAGAACTGCTTACTGTTTTAAAGTTGCACATTATGAATTTTTTTCCTTTTCCAGTGCTTGAGGACTGCATCACTGCATCTAGTGTTACAGAGTCTGCTGTTTCATCTCTAAGGAACTGCTTGTCTGTTATGCCCGCAGGTGTGTAGAAGTAATTTGCTACCTCGTTTTTAAACATAGTTTAACTGTGAACTGAACTGTCTTTTTTTACAACAGTAATTCCTAGGCGCACACACTTGCACACACCCTGCATTCTGAAGTTCTGCTATGATCTCATCTGTTTACATTTGCAACCTTTTCTAATTTGGGCCACTTGTGCCAAAGACTGTAATTTCTGCATGTAGTTTCCCACTGCCTGAATGGGACTGATCCCAGTCATTTATCACAAAGCATACACTTGTATGGGAACTGAAAGGTTCCAGTGTTGTGAACATACAACCCATTTCTCTTTTATAAATCCATACACAACAGTTCTTTTTGTTTCCTGCATTCTTTGCTTGTTAAAGAGCATATTGTTTTATTGCAACTTTAAGTGGACCTAGCATTAGCATTATCATGTACAAACACTATCCATTAAACCTATTTGAAGCACTGACATACCCTATCCTTGAACTAATTGCAGAATGGTAAATTGTCAGTGATGCTGGTGGGGACATACTTGCATGTAGTGCTGGGATAACAATAACAATTATTTGCCTCTTTTGACAGCCTTACGGAATCCACAATGTCTGTTCCGATCGAAGCCTCTTCTTTGGGTGACAAAGTGGGTAGACTATTCAAACAAGTATGGCTTTGGCTATCGTCTTTCCAGCAGGAGTGTTGGTGTTCTTTTTAACAATGGGACACACATGAGCCTCTCTGCAGACCAAAGGTGAGTATATGCCTTGGACTAAAGTCTGACAGTTATGTCACTATTGGCTCTATATAGATTTTTAGCATTAGAAGGTGACATGTAAATAGTTTGTGTAGTGTCAGCTAATGTGGTTTGTGAATGTTGCAATGTGCAGTTTCAGAAATAATTTTTATGATGATACAAGACTAGTCCAGAACCAGAGTGATTGTAATAGTCCCTTACCTGTAATAATTTTTATGGACAAGGTACGGTGTCCCTCTTATCAATGTCTTCCCTCTCACTTCAAAGTAAAGAAATGATGCACTGTATGGGGGGATTTCCATTGAGTTGTGTAATTTGATTCCTTATGTTCCAGCCTTTGGGCATTTGAGAGGTGGAGATGCATCATGGCTGGGGCTGGTTACCTTTTATTTATGACACTGAAACTGTTTTCTTTGATCACCTTTGGTGTTCAATTGGAAGTGTGTTTTAAAGCTGCCCATTTTAGATGCTGATCCTGAGCTCTTCTCTTTGTTAGAGCTCATTTTAAAACATTCGACAGGTTTGAAAGCAAGGCTGTAGACCAGCCTGCCACAGCCGTCTCTAAATACAGTGGAAAGTAGAGAAAGTTAAATTGTCATTGGCACAGGGCAAAAGTCTGTGCAGCTTGCATAGTTCCTGTGTGAAAGAGTTGCTTGCTTGTACCTGTTAATATAAATATTGTTTGGCTGCTATTGTAGAAAAAGTTGCATATTTTTGTTGCAGCCTTAAATGCTTTCTCTTAAAGGTGAATTGACTGAAGTAAAACCTCCAGTGGAAAGTGCATTTGAAATGGAATAGTTCTGTGTTTAAAGCTGGTGTACTGACAGGTGTGGGTGGAAATTCAGAGCAGTTTAAGGATGCTTTATTAAAATACATTTTCTTTCTCCCAGAACTGTACACTACTACTTGACAAACGCTAAGTACTTTGCATTTCCTGTGTCTGCCATCCCTGAGCAGCTGAAAGAACAGATGAGAGTCTTAAAGTATTTTGCAGACTACATGGAAAACCATCTTATGGAGGTTAGTTTAATTTACTTTTTTGTGCTGTCAGTGTGTGAGAATCTGTTTGGCTGAACTCCACATCAAATAAATTAACAAGGCAGTTGCAGAAACTTGCTGGGGGAGGAGGTTAGATAAAATGTTTGTATTTATGAGTTAACACTTCAAGCCACCCGACTTCAGTAATAGTTTAGGGTAATACAAACCAGCTTTTATACGAAATGGCCGAGTAACAGCAGTGGCGGTGTAGAATTGTGGTGGTTGCATTTTTTGATAGTGGGGAGGGAGGATTTTTACTTCCTGCATTGCTGTGCTAGTTTTATTTAATATCCATAAATTTATGGAGTGGTTTATGAACATTCCCCACATTCCCCACATCTTAGCCATTTAAATGTGTGGTGCTAGTCAGTACTGTACCTGATTACCAGGATGCAGTAACTTGTGTGGTTTTAATGAGTCATGGATTTGGGTACAGGTGTGTGCTTTGCTTGGTGATGAGAAGTGTGGAATAGGTTGTAGTAAACTTGCTGTTTTCTTGTCAGTTTTGGTATGTCTGCATCAGTGGCTTACAGAGAAATTCTTTCTTTTAACAGGGTGGAGACTTGCCAAGTGCAGAAGAACAAGGTGCTTACCCTCTGCTGCTTTTACAGTGGGTGAAAACGGACCATGCCTTGCTGATGCTGTTCAGCAATGGCACTGTTCAGGTGAGTGTGACTGAATAGAAAGTGGCTTGTGGTGGGGGGATTATCTGATGTGTGCAGTGGTTGGGGGCAAATACTCTTGCAACTAAAACTATGGCAATAGGTAGATAACCGCCAACTCATTACATTGACATTTAACACTCTGCTGTCATACCTCCAGAGAGTTCTTCCTTTTTGGTATTTAAAAAGTGCTGAAGTCTGCTTGGGGTATCAAATTATGTAAACCCATCCAAGCAAAACTCCTAAACCTTCTGGACATGGAGCCCTACATAGTTTTTCTATTCATCTTGGGCAGACTGCCTTTCTAACATCTCTTCTGACTCTTGGTTGTCATGCAGTATTTTATATGCCGCACTAATTAACCCTTTAATTCTCCCATAGCAGATGTTTCACTTGGTATCCCCTTAGATTCTGTTATCAGTCCCTGGTAATTAAGGCAATTTCTAACTTGCAGTCCAAACCTAACCCTAGTTATTTGCTTCATTGGCTTGGTAAATTCAGCTCCCTTTTCTGTACTTGTCCTCCCTAATGATAAAATTTCATTTCTTCATTCTGTTTAGTTCTTGGAATACTTTTCTGCTATTTTATGAATACATATATGAGGACCTGTATCCAAAATTGTACTGTCTCCTTATTTCTAAACCTCCCACACACACGTTTTATGATCCCCTTCCATTTCATTACTTTTATAGCCAGAGAAGACCTGAAACTTGTATCCCACAACACCAAATCCACTTCTGGATTTATCAGATGTAAAATGTCTGCAAGTAATTGTGGCACATGATTAGTTGTATGACCAGTGGCCTTGAATTTAATTTATAACCTTATTCCAACTTTGCATAAACACTGCTATAAACTTTGAGGTTTGACCTAAAAACATACTGTCTTAAATGGAAGACAGTACATGTATCAGTTGTAGTGCAGGATGTTTAATGGTCCAGTAGTTGTGACCTTTGCCCCATTTATGGCAGTCATATGCAACTTCTCTGCCAAAAGCTGAAATGTGTACTTTGCCAAAAGCTGAAATGTGTACTTTAACTGACATGGTTTTCTCCTATTCATACAGTGTTCATAATGTTCTTTAGGGAATATTGGATTCCTGTTTTTGGAACCGCTGAAATTTTTGCTTTGAAGCATTTACAGTTACTACATAACACTACAGGGTTCTGGGTTGTGCTATAAGCTTTTTTAAGAATGCTGTCTTGTCAGTTTAAAATGTGGTGTTTCCTGTCCCATTTCAAGAATGCTTTTGACTTTCTGTAAAGTTAACACAGATTTCAAAAGGCACATTTCCAAGATTTCAAAAGGCACCTTTCCATTGACCACTGGTAGAGTAATAGTACTTTAACTGAACTTCATTCAACACTTTTTAATGCATGTTTTTTTTCCTTTTCAGGTTAACTTCTATAATGACCATACAAAGATTATTCTGTACAAGCAGGAGCACTCTTCATTTCTCACTTACATCAACAAAGACAGAGTCTCCTACACGTACCCATTGACTAGCATTGCAGAGAATGGCTGCTCACCAGAGCTTCAGCACCGAATTACATATACTTTGAAACTGTTACAGCAGAGAGCAGACACCTAGTGTGGACAGAGGAAATGGATTACCAATGTAGACCCTCCATTAATTCATTGCTTCTTCTGTGGAGCATCATGAATAACAAAGTTATTGCTGAGATGTCTCAGTGTTCTTTTTTTATTTTCCCTTTATTTTGTACTTTTGGCCAGTGTCTGGCCATTATCCGAACTCGGTTCCTGCATGTGTGTAATAATTTGGAAGATGCAGGTCTACACAAGTCTGAGAAAGGTGCAGGAAACCTCTCGTACTCTACTGCCGTATAGATTTGATATGTTCTCTGCAATCTGGACTCTTAACTGAGAGGAAAGTCTGCTGTAAATATGTATTTTGAATATCTGTATAAACTGTTCATTAATGTGGAAAATGGCCTTTTAATAGGCTTTCTGATTCTTTATGTATTCACTACTTGTATGTAAACTAAACATCTGGGAAAATGAGAAGCCCCCCCCCCCCCCCATGGGACTGCAGAACAAACTCCCAATTGAGACTTTAAATTGTAAAATACGGTTCTTTTTAGCCAAAAAAAATCAATTGAAAATCACAGGACTTGAAATAAGCTTTATTTTTTTAATTACAAAGTGTAGTGTTGCCTTAAAGTGGTACAGAATGACTCCGTTTGGTGCTGATAACCCCAGGAGGGTTTGTAGTACTTAATTTCTGCTTAGAAAAATCTGTTGTGGTGAGTTACTGAGAATCGCCCATAAAAAGGGAGATTGTGATTGCTGATTATCCTGATTCACTGTTTCGGTACTTGCAGGGATCTCACAAAAGTAGTACTGACAAACTGTGCATCAAGACTAAAATGTATTTGTAGCCTTTAAGGCCCATTTCATTTATTTCCCTGCTAACGCACAATCACTGTTTTGGATTATTTGTTTTAAGGGAGGGAAATTGTAAAGTATTACACTAAGTAGTGGACATGTTCTGTCCTAGCTTTAGAAATTTTTGTTTGAGGTTTTATGCGCAGGTCTCCTTTGGTGTGTGACCTTATGCCCTTTGGGTTTACCATGGTACTGACATTAAAGGCCTGCATATTACTAATTTCTGACAAGGGCCGGTGCTTTCAAATCTGTCAATAAGAGGACAGTATTAATTTAATTATTTAAACACTTAGCTTGTCTGTTTTTGTTTAACAAGTCTATTTATGTATTTTTCTATTTATATAAATGTATTTATTTTGCACCTTATAAGCGATTGTCAGATATTACCCATTGATCTAATGGAACACTTTTTTTTTTTTTTTTTTTGTTTTTTTAAGGAAAAAAATAAAATATTAAAAGTACTTCATTGCTCTGTGTTTTACTTGTTAATCTGGATGAATTGAGACTGAGTTTGCACTGCAGCTTTGTGGGATGCTTTCACCAGCTGTGGGGGAAAGGGGTGCTCTGAATGATTATCTGACTTGGAATACTCTTGTTCAGTCTCCTGTACATGGTAACTCAGTGAGGTTCACAGCCAGCTGGGTAGTGAAGATTCTTATTCCTAAGGTTGTAGTCTGATTTTACTGTGTTTTATAGCTGGGTGGGGGTAGGGGACTGCAGGAAGACTTAGGCTCCCATGCAGAATTGCTGTTTCTGCACGTTTATGTTGAATCTACTGTGCACATTTTTTGGCCTGTTTCATTCGTGTACAATGTAGTGTTTCTCTGTTTAAGCAGTTTTCATTGTGAGCCACTGCTATCAGATACTGCACTGTGGTGGTGTAGACTTCCCTATTTAACAGTTTGAGGGGTGGTGTCCATTGAAGTCACCAACACGAAGAGCTTTTCATTATACTTGTAAGAAAATAATGCATTTTTTGCCACCCCCCTACCAAGAATGCTTGAAGTAAAACGAGAGTACAGTTTCAGTTTTAGTAGCTGTACGTATTCATAGTGGTGTAATAAGACTGCAAAAACTTAGTCAATCAGATGGATAGACCCATTATAACAGGTTTCTGTTTATTACATTAATTCCGATTACTACAGTTTTTAAACTCCAAAGACAAAAGAACACATGCCACTGAAGATTTTGAGACATTGCATATGTGTGAGAGGTACCTTGGGTGGAAGGGATCTCTGTTTTGTCTTTTGAAGCAGACTGCTTTATGGTCAGTCCTAACAAGTGATGAAGATGCACAGGGGATGGCGCAAGATACTTCCATATTAGTTAAGAACAAGATTCAAGATGTTATTCCCTAGTGTTCCAGAATATTTGTATTGACAAAGTCTAGGAATCTCTGTGCCTGTGCACTAGTGATGGTATAAGTTTCCCAGTCTGTACTTGAGTAGTTTAGAGCGGGTCTATATCAGAACATTTAGTATTACAAATTCGAATGTTCTGATACTGAACACTATTCAGCGAACGCTAAGAATAAAGAAGCTAATTCGGTTGGCTGTTTCTGTGGCTTCGCTATTCTTAGCACTGTGGTGGAACATTACGGTGTTTGTACATTAGGGTTATGGGTGGGTTAAGTGAGTTAGGGTTAGGGCGCGGGTTAGGCATGTGTACGATAGTGACAGATCTTAGGGTTAAGGTAAGTGGGTATATAGTAGTGTATGTTTAGTTTAGTGTAGCATTAGATGTAGGAATTTGTGTGTGTGTGTGGTTGCTGTTTGATGTGCTTGTGTTGTGTATGTGTTTCTGTTCTGAATGTTCGATATTTTCATGTTTAGATGTTTTGGGGCCGATGAAATGGCGTTCGCTATTTTCGTCTTTCGATAACATGATATAAATGCTTTAGATCAACTAGGAAATGGTATCAAGTTTAATACTGAATGATTCTAGTTCTTATAGATAGACATTGTGGCTTTCTTGTTGTCACAGAGGGAGTTCTGTAGCTAGCTAATATATGGTATGGGATCTTTCTGATGGTTATTTGGACATGAAGAAGCTCTGCTCATCATGCTACTTTACCAGTTATGCGAGTTTCTTCTTTATGATGATTGAGACAGATCCACATTTTTTTCTAAGCACTTGGAAGGTGTTATAGCCTTGCACAGCCAGAATGCTCTCCACTATTTTAAACAATGTCTCTATCACTACAGAGCTAATTCACCATGGTAGATCTCATTCTGAATAAGAAATTGTGACACTTTACACTAATACTTCTGAATCTGCTTTATTAATGTCTGAATCTGAATTCAGAAATTTGGCTTCAAACTGTAAGCTAAATAAATCTTTATGTATGCTGTTATTATATTCCAGCTATAAAGTAAAGCTTGTTGGTCAGGTATGGTTCAACTATGTCTGCAAAAATAGTGCACGAACAGCTTTTTTAAATATGAGCTTTATTGTCTCAGCCAAAGCAATCCAATAAATGTGGCAAAGATGCTTGTGTCCATGGGCATAATTAAAGGACTTTGGGCTACCATAAACAGTTCCATTTGTGCTCTTTCCTGGTTCTACATTAAATTTCTAAAATATCTCCTAATACCTTTATCAGGTCTCTGGTTATTTGTCATGTTGTAGTTTCCTTAAGATTGTCAAAAACTTTCTATTTTTTTGTATTGCCCAAGTCAAGTTTCTGTGCTGTGAAGTTACCAAAAATAGCTGCTTAACAGCAATCTTTCCAGACTTGCGCATGTTATCTAGATACTCCCTTATTTTCTCTTTAGCCTTCTGCAGTTGCTCCTTTTCTTGTTGATAGGTCCACAGATTCATAGATATGTACTTGGCTAATGACCAAAAGCCTAGTCACGTATCCCAAATGTTCTGATACTCTTCATAAATGTAAGTAGACACTTGAGAGATGAAACATTTACAGGCTGCCCGTGTCCATTAAAGACATAGGTGCCAAACCAGGGATGAATTCCCTGTTCCCCATCCAGTTGTCCAAGTTACATTTGAATTGGGTGAAGGAGGAACTCTGCTTCACATGGATGGAGAGCCTGTTTCAGAAAAGGTGTAGTCTTTGAGATACGTGCCTGTTTTCCCAGCCAGTCATATTTCTATCACAGGCAAGGTTTAAGTCTTTATAATGGATAATTCTGGTGGTATTTCTTTTGCAGATATGCAGGAGGTCCATCAGGATGGGGTCTGACAATGCCTTGTATGCCATGCATAGATCTCTCAACAGCCTATAGGAAACTGAATGCAGGGTTAGGATCTTGAGGCATTCTGCATAGGACATGTTACGTATTCCCTGCATTCTTTTAGTGAGGAACCTCTGTGGGTGTTCCACTTGCTGCATATGCCTGGTACATACCAAAGGGGGCATTGCACTCTCTAAATTCCTATTACTTCTAAACAACGTCTCGTTCTCTTATTTCCTGTTTTTAAACTCCTTTTTCAAGTTTAGTGGAAGATAAGGCTCAGCAACTTATAGTTAAGATAGGAGGAGATGAGATATTGCCAGTGATGTATAATCAATATGCAGGGAATTCCCAGGGAACAGATGGTATTCCTGCAGAAGTTTTGAAGTTAGGAGAGAGAGAGGGAAGCAGAAATACCATTGTTGTTGGTGGGTCTTGATGCAGAGAAAACCTAACAGTGGATAGGTTGGGACATACGAGTAGGTCAATGGAAGCATTTGCATTCCCCTGATACAGTAAGGTTAATTAGGAGGAATTAGGAGGTTATATGAAGGATCGGAGGCAAAAATTATTGTGGCAGGTTTCCTCTCGGATAAGATGTGTTTGAACAGAGTAATTAGAGATATCCTCTTTCCTTTCATTACTTGCTTTATAGTTAGAGCCACTGGCAAAGAAAATAAAGGACTCTGAAATTAAATTATATAATTAATATGGAAGTCAAGAAAAGTTAGTTTTATTTGCTGCCGATATTTTTATTTAAATCCAGAAAGGATATCTCAGTGTTATGGACCATTTTTAAATAGTCTCTATTTTTGAGTTATAAAATTAATGAAGATTAAAAAAAGGCTATAGCCATAAATTAAGTGCCCACACATAAAATGGTTCAGCAGTACCCATACTTACGGGACATGATAAAATGAAGTATTTAGCCATATGGATTAAAAAGGCTTCTGCTATGACAGCTAAGGATATGTGGGAAGAGACTAAAAAGATAATACAAACATTGAGAAACTGGAAGCTCTTGCTTATGGGTATGGATAGTAAGATGCAAGCAGAGAAAATGTTTGTCCCTTTAGTTTTATATACAGGTCAGATATATTTTTATCAACCAGAGGAGAAGATCTGATAATTAATACAAATTTGAAGTTGAAAAAGTTGAAATATATTTCATAATAAATAATAAAAGAACACTAACATACTAAATATCTATTTACAATAAATGCCAGAGTTTCAAACATAGGAAATATTAAAAATAACACAGGTGGAAAGAGTCACATAGATACAGATAAACAATACTTAACTAATCTCACTGTATTTTCCTGACTGATCTGAAGAATTACTGTCACCTAGTTCACTTACTAGAGCAAGGCAAGATGAAGTGGGTGAGTGATCCTTCTTTGTCAGGTTTCAAAAACAGATGGCCCGGAGACTTCTTGTGGTCTGATGGTGTGGGAGGCAATGTATCCTTGCAAGGCTGGGGTTATCTCCGAGGCCTTGAACCAGGTTTCTTTGACTACACAGACATCTACATCCTCCAGTGACAGAAGTACTCCCACAGTGTGCAGTTTTCAGTTTAAGCTCCTAGTGTTTAGCAGCATAACCCTTATTTTGTTATGGTTGGCAATTTCCACGTCAGCAATTTTGTTTGAGACCTTGCCTAAAAAGGCACTGTGAGTTAGGCAAGAGCCTTTGACAGCATCATCCATATGATCAAGTTTCCAAAAACTAGAACATAAAAAAAAATCTACTTTTTTTACATTTATGCCAGGGGCAAGCCCCCCAGCACCTCCCACACCCCCTGCAAATTATATATACCAACTCGGAGATCACATTACAGTGTATCCTGTACCACAATCTCCATTGAAAAGGTTTGAGTTTTCAGAAATTCTGTCATATGGTCTTGACGATATGAATTTCGGGTTTCTGAAAACTGATTTTTTTATATATATATATATATATATATATATATATATATATATATATATATATATATATATATATACACATCACACACACACACACACACACACACACACACACACACAGAGTTTCTGAAATCTCAAAACTCATATGGTGGTGACCATATGATTGAGTTCGAACATCTGAAGGGGGGGGTAATAGTGTGCAACTGTTTTGGGTGAGAGATTCTGTAGGGGGAAGCCCTCTGCACTCCTGCAACCTAAATATACTAACTCAGAGATTTCGCTATATTGGGGAATAGGGAAAAAGTGTTTGCTGAAGTGCAGAATGGGAGATTTCCCTTTCCCCCACTGTAGCATGATCTCGGAGTTAGTATATTTAAGTAGGGGGGTGTGGGGATGCAGGGGGGCTTGCCCCCCTGTAAAAACATGTTTAAATGTTTTTTTTTATTTATTTTTTAATTTCTGATGTTCAAGTTTCTGAAATCTCGAACATATGGTCTCGCTCATATGAGTTTCGAGATTTCGGAAATTCGATCATTAGAAGTGGATCCATATATATGTATATATATATATATATATATATATATATATATATATATATATATATATATATATATATATATATATATATATATACAGATAGAGATTTAAATACATGTATTTATCTAAGTGATATAATGACTACAAAAACAACCTAATAGATGGCCTATATTCTATATTTTCTAAGGGAATAATGGCCTCCAGGGTGGGCTTTATGGGGCAATAACAGACCTTCTTGAGGTAGGGAGGACTGTGCTTGTGGCATCAGGCTTCATAACACCCATGGATAGCCCATTTTTTTTGATATAGCACCTATCATGTCAGTAGCTTTTATTTGCTTCATACATGGTTCAGTTGTATTGCATAATGCTGAACGGAAAACAACAAAGGCACAGAAATCAGCGGTACTATAAGAAACTCCGAAAGAGATTTTAATCAAGTAAGCACTTTTGTACAAAATAATATCAGTACTTCTGACTTTACAACAGAATGAATCTCGAAACTATTAAATACATACTAAACCAGTCACATGATACTGATTGATTAATTATGCAAATAAGAGATCCTGTATTGCAGTATGCCTCCGAGTCTGATGCAGTCTCACTTGCTGTTTAGTATCCAGTTTACTTCTCCTAGAATGGATATAACTTGAGACAGATCCTTATAGACTGAGGAAGTTTTTGAGGAGTATGATTTGACTTGAGGCAAATTAATATTGAAATTGCCCATGTTAATGTTTCTAACCTCAGATTATTAATACATTAATCAATGATTTTAGACTGTAGAAGTCTACAATTTATGGATTTCAAATACACACACTGTGCTATACTACAAGGGTCTTGGAGTCATTTAGGGAAACATTAACAAAGATGGACTTCTTGTCAACATTTTGTTATTACATCTTATCAGCATTGGCATTTAAGAATAAACGTATGTAGGAAAGTACTCCATTGCCTGTTTTTCTGTTCCTGGCATTTTACATTATATTGCAACTAGAAATATAAGTTTACCTGTTTCCTGATCACCTTGTATAGTTTTTCCTCCTCACTTCACCTTACCTCACATTTTTCTGCACATTATCCATTTCTTCTTTTCTTTTAGCCATGCTAGAATCTTGCGTTGCTGCAGTTTCTGTACTTAGTTATAAAGTTGCTCTTGTTTCAGTCTCATGCCTCCCTTAATGTACCCCGACATTTCTTTCACTGTTTTTAGTTTAGTTCCTCCCAATCCACAGTAGCCCTTCCAATTCAGCTTCCCAGCTGGATGCTGTCTATGCTTCTAGAGTACCACTGTTCCATTCTTACTGACATTCCTAGGGGTCATGAGCCATACTATGTCATGGTCACTACTGTTTATCATCCTCCTTACACTTACCCCTTCTACTTTCTCAACATTTGAGATTACATCAATGATATTAGCATTTTTTTGTCGGGATCCTAACCAAAAAATTCCATCAGACCTTCTTTCATCTCTTTCTTCATACTTATGCTGAAGGTGGGCATTGTTTAAACTAAGACAATTAAGGTTTACCATCATTGTAACATTTTTCCTCTTTCCCCACCTTTTAGTTTAATTTCTAAGGATATCATTATCTCTGGTAGTATATATATTGTGGTTAGATACCAGAGTTCTTCTTTCCTTCTGGCTATAAGCCCAAGATCTTCATTAATCCGTTCACTTTCTCATTCTCAGCTTCATCTGTTACACATTTTATTTCTTCTTAAACATAAATTGCAGCCTATTAACCTTCTACCCCTCACACATTTCTGCGCCCTTTGCAGACATCCTGATTTATGCAAATGCCATATACCAGTGTATTTCCCTTGTGTGTTACTGTTAGTTCTGCATTGTCATCTCATCTATCTACAAACACCCCGTATACCGGATTAATTTTTATTACATGAACTCCAGGTATTGTACAGTATCATGCCCATTTTATATATATTTTTTCTTGATACCCCCTTTACTCCTAACTGACATTTTCTGTTTTCGTCCAACTAGTTGCTTTGTCTTCTTTCCCTTTTATATTTAATAGGGGATAATAGACACGGTGACACACTGAGTTTCATGTGGAATCTTGGGTTTAAGATGAGCAACACTTTGTGTTTGAAATAAATATTACTGGTTAGTAAGACTAACACCATGCCTGAGAATTGTTTTTTTTTTTAACTTGAGAGTATTTCATTATTGGCTTTTTGTCATTTAATCATTGGATATGCATGGCTTTTCTTTAGCCTATGCTTTGAGACTTTTTAATTATTATTTTATTGGGTCTGTACACCCACAGCTGCATTCACCCACATATTTTCTGAGTTGCCTTACTTCTCATTGTTTATCTCCCAAATGTCTACGTCTGTTACCCTGTAACTAAGCCCTAAATTGAGACACAATCTCAATGGGTCCCCTATATACTTAGGCATTTAGAATATACATTTATTACTTCATAGGGACAGGCAGAAGTAGCAATTTAAATGGTGGCATGCTCCTAGCTACAATCTCTTAATATGCCTACTTGGACTTAAGATTCTCTGCTGACATCTGTGTTAAGGCCAGAATATTTACAGTTCACTACCTGGTGTCATACAGTCATACAGAATTTTACTTTTTTTTCAAAATCATATTAGCTTGATCAGCAGTTATGCAGATGTGTAAAATGTGAACCATGGTAAGTACCCCCAGGTGGTAAAATTAGCTTTAATGGAATGTTTTTGCTTTATTCACCTGGGCTAAAGAAACTGCCTTTTGAAGACCAGCTGAAAGATATTAGTCATTCAAAAGGAGTGGCCTAAAAGTACCAGGCCAGAAACTGTGCTAAATCTGATTAGTTTAATTAAATTTGGCTAAATGAGAACTTTTTTAGTTGCACTAAAATAATAGTACAAAATAACCAAACTATGTAGCTTAGTAGAAAGAAAAAAAGACGGATGCAAGAAAACTGCAGATGTTCATTTTAAGCAGTACCTTTATAGTGGAGCAGTTGGTCGTGACATCCTGCAGTACTGATGTGGAGCTTTTCTAAGTTTTAAGATGGCTGGAAATGAAAAGCTTGAATTTTCAGCTGTTTCAGTTTGTGTAACTTGTATTTCTGATGTCACATTAAAGTTTGGTCAGTTTGCCAACATGAAATGCAATCTCTGCTGGCATTCAGGTTCTAGCACTGATAGCAATGCACATGACTAGGATTTGACCAATAGACTTAGTACCTGATTATGCTGCTGTGAGAGACAGCGTTTGGTTGCTGCTGCCTCTCCTGTCTTGACAGACATAGACTCTGACAGAGGGACATCCTTTGGTGGAAACTAGAAGTCTAGCTGAAGACACAGAAGTATCAACTCTGCCTGTATGAGGACCAGTGCATTCTCTAAGTGGGCATTGTGGGTGTAACAGCATTTGTGCAACTGGCATTTGGTACACTGCACATTCAAGTATGGGAAATGCTCAAGTCTGAAGAAAAAAATGTTAAAATGAAGGATATGCAGACACACACAGAGCTCACTGTTGCTTTGTTTAAATATCTTTTGAAGCTCTCCCTTCTGTCACCTTTTGCTGATAGAATGAATGCTAGGCCATAGAAGAATTTTGCCATTTCAGTTATAAGTGACTGATCTTACTGGATTGTGTTTCCATAGACCTCATCAAGCTAAATCAAAAGTGCTTTCTAGGACCGTGCAGTAACAGTTGTGTAAGGTACTTGGTCTCCATCTGATACTGTATTTGTGGGTTGTGTTGCAGTAATACCATGTTTAAAACAAGACTGTAATAGGGTACTCTTGCAAAACCTTCTGACACATACATGTCAAAACAGGTGTAACACATTACAACTGATTGATTATTGTGCTTACATCCACAAGGGACTAAGATTCTTGATGTCAGACAGAGTTCTGAGAAAAACACTGGGTCAGATTCATGAAGGCTTGCACGGAGTCTAAGCGTAGAGTAAGACTCCATGCAGCCAACATGTCCGCCAAGCGATGCAGGAAGAGCCAGTAGGGGCATGTAACAGAGCTCCTTAAACTAGTCCTACACGGACAGGACTTGGATATGCAAATTACCTCAATTGCAGATGAAAGCTATGCAAATGAGGTAAATTTGCGATCCAGGAAATCCAAACCTGTCCAAGTAGGAGTAGTGTCATTTGCAGAAATGTACTCAGTTGATAACTGAGTACGGTTCTGCAAATTGCAAAACGGAGCCATGACAGCTGCAAAAAAAGCATGCATTTACAGGAGGAAGCATGCCAATGGCCAAAAATATGGCCATTGGCAATGGGAAGTGATGCAAAATAGAAATAAAATAACTTTTTTTTCATCCCGATCTCCAGGGTTTAACCGCAGCGCCGCACAAATGCGCTGCACCCTAAAAAACAGAAAATTAATAATTAAGATCCACAAATGTGGATTTTATAGCTAAAATGAATTTACAATGCAAGTGAATGGCAGGCTGAAGACAACATGGCCACCGAGTAGAGGTTGCTAAGGGGGGAAGCTCAGTCTAAGAGATGTAACCAAGCATTAGTAGGCAATCCTATGCAAATGAGAGTTAGGATAGTGAATCGCAAGTTTACATAGGAAATGAGCACAGTCAGTGGAGTGTAGGAGTAGGTAAGGGAAGTAACATAGTAGAAGATAGGTGACATCACGAGGGGGTATGTATGAAAGGAGTGAAGCTCATTGGAGCAAAGTGTCATGTGTCAGCCGACAATTACCTATTATTGAAAGAGGTGCATCAACAGGTAGGCCAGGTAAAGTCAAGAAATGGAAGGTGTATGCAGTGGATAACACCAAAGTTTCTTGCTGAGCATGCATGCGCACCAGTAAACCCGAGTAAGACAGTGTGCGTGCATGTAAGCTTGAGTTTTGGGCCAATTTCTAGCTCTTTCAAGTCCCCCTGTATAAAACCCGCTTTGGCACGGTTTTTGTGCTTGTTACTACTCAGCCAAGCTCCTTGTGGTCCTGCAGAGTGGTGCTAGCAGCAGAGAGGCTAAAAGAGCGACTGCTAACCTGATAAAAGTGTTTTTTTTTTTCCTGCTACTACCTGGGCGATTGTCCGGTCTACCTAAACTGCAAGTATTTCTGCTTCTTAAACTGTTTTAAACTGTTTAAAGTTGTTTTTGCACGTGCACTTTTAAAGTTTGTCCTGTTTGTTGCATATACCTATTGAGGCTACACACTCAAGTGTGCTAGCCTGTGTTACATATTTATTGCATTTTCCTGCTGTTTCTTGCAAAAAAGAAAAAAAAATTATCCTTGTTTCCTGTCTCCTGACCTAGAGTATTCCAAATACAGGCTTTGCTGTATTCTGGACTTTTGGAAAGTTCATGTGTTTCCCATTTCTTTTCTTGGATAAAGGGAGGCTTCTTTGTCCACCAGTGGCAGTGGGGAGCTTAGAGCAGCCTATCTATCCCTGGAGGAGTGTTCCCAGCACAAGAATCTGGTAGTCTATTGGCCGTTTTGGGCCAATCTCTAGCTCTTTCAAGTCCCCCTGTATAAAACCCACTTTGGAGCGGTTTTTGCACTTGTTGCTACTCAGTCAAGCTCCTCGTGGTCCTGCAGAGTGGTGCTAGCAGCAGAGAGGCTAAAAGAGCGACTGCTAACCTGATAAAAGTGTTTTTTTTCCTGCTACTACCTGGGCGACTGTCTGATCTAGCTAAACTACAAGTATTTCTGCTTCTTGAACTGTTTTAAAGTTGTTTTTGCACATGCACTTTTAAAGTTTGT
This sequence comes from Protopterus annectens, assembly GCF_019279795.1. Lineage (NCBI taxonomy): Eukaryota > Metazoa > Chordata > Ceratodontiformes > Protopteridae > Protopterus > Protopterus annectens. The sequence continues at coordinate 996,778,124 of NC_056744.1, forward strand.
CCTGTTTGTTGCATTTACCTGTTTAGGCTACACACTCAAGTGCGCTAGCCTGTGTTACATATTTATTGCATTTTCCTGCTGTTTGTTGCAAAAAAGACAAAAAACAAAAACATTATCCTTGTTTCCCGTCTTTCCTGACCTAGAGTAGTCCAAATACAGGCTTTGCTGTATTCTGGACTTTTGGAAAGTTCCTGTGTTGCCCATTTCCTTTCTTGGATAAAGGGAGGCTTCTTTGTTCACCAGTGGCAGTGGGGAGCTTAGAGCAGCCTATCTGTCCCTGGAGGAGTGTTCCCAGCACAAGAATTTTGTAGTCTTTTAGCCGTTTTGGGCCAATTTCTAGCTTTTTCAAGTCCCCCTGTATAAAACCCACTTTGGCACGGTTTTTGCGCTTGTTACTACTCAGCCTAGCTCCTTGTGGTCCTGCAGAGTGGTGCTAGCAGCAGAGAGGCTAAAAGAGCGACTGCTAACCTGATAAAAGTGTTTTTTTTCCTGCTACTACCTGGGCGACTGTCTGATCTAGCTAAACTACAAGTATTTCTGCTTTTTGAACTGTTTTAAACTGTTTAAAGTTGTTTTTACACCTGCACTTTTAAAGTTTGTCCTGTTTGTTGCATTTACCTGTTGAGGCTACACACTCAAGTGCGCTAGCTTGTGTTACATATTTATTGCATTTTCCTGCTGTTTGAGCAGCCTATCTATCCCTGGAGGAGTGTTCCCAGCCAATTTCTAGCTCTTTCAAGTCCCCCTGTATAAAACCCGCTTTGGCGCAGCTTTGTGCGATTTTGCACATAGAGCAGCATCGGGCAGCTCCGCTTAATTGGGTTTAAACCATTCTCGGCTCCACAAAGTCCGCTCTTCATTTTTTCCCTTAGAACTGATCTAGTTCTCATAATAAACACCCTATTCCTACTCTAAAGCCTGGCACTTGCTCACTAAAGCAATTATATAAGTCAGCACTAAAAAATTAAAAGCACTACACCCTCACAAACTCCCCTTGAGTACCTTGTTCCCCATTGGCCCTTTTTTCAATTATAAAGGAATTACCAATACTATTCTAGCATGTCCAAAGGTCAGTTGTCAATCTCCTCTCCGGTCCAGCTGGTGAATCTGGGAATCTTGAGGCAATGTTACAACTGCCTCATGTACACAGACAACCCTCTCCTCCTCCCAACAAATTCCAACACATGTGAGAGATGCAACCATATAGCCAAACTGGAGGCTAAGCTCTCTCAACTCAGTACTGGCGTAACCAATCAGGAGGAGAAGGAAACCACACTCACTACAATTCCAGTCTCACATAGACCTACCACGACAGCAAACCAAACACATAAACACACAAAAACATACTCTGAGGCTCTAAATAAAAATCTGCCTAAGCAGCAGAGACCTCCAAAGCAGATACCCAAGTAACCGCTACCACAAAACAAAACACGTTTAACACATAGCTCACAAAGCCAGTGTGCCGAACAGTCACAGCCCTTAAGGCTAAACAACACACCTGATACACTTGTAATAGGTGACTCTATCGTCAGGCACACTGACGTCCCGCTCACCAGGCTGAACAAGGAGAAGGTCACAGTGAGCTGCCTGTCGGACGCTAGGATTCGCCACATAACACAAGCACTCAGGTCACTCCAAGGCAAGTACAAATATGACTCAGTCATTGTCCATGCTGGTGTGAATGACTTGAGACGTACCTCCCTGGACTATATGAAAAGAGACATAGAGGAGCTCTCTGAGCATGTAGCCCAGGCCGGTATGACCTTGACCTTGAGTAGCATCTTACCCTCACCAAGAATGATGCCACAATATGAAGACAAGATGATCAATTTCAACAATTGCCTTAAGTATTGGTGTCATTCAAAGGGGATCCAATGCCTGTCAGCCTGGGATGACATGCTCGACAAGCCACGATGCGTCGCTAGGGACGGCTTGCACCTGTCACTCCTGGGCTTTCGGATATTGGCAAAGGCTCTTGCCACCCCCATAGTGTCTTTTTTAGGCAAGGCTCAAAAGACAAACCCACCTCCATAGGTATCACAAGGGATAAGAAACTAAGAGTAATGCTACTCAACGCCAGAAGTCTAAACCTTAAGATGCATGCACTCGAAACTCTCCTTAGCATGAAGAACATCAATATCTGTGCAGTAACAGAAACCTGGTTCAAGGCTCCCAAGAGCACCCCAGCACTACCAGGTTATACCTCATACCATGCTTTTTGGCCCCAAAACTTGGACCGAACCACAAAAGGAGGGGGAGTATCAATATTTTTCAAAGATACCCACACCTCCAGATTGGTGGCACAGCACGAAGCATCAGAGACTATCCATGTGCAACTAACAGTGGGTAAAACTGCCTTCCAGTTTATAGCCTGCTACAGACCACCCTCCCAAACCCAGGAACCCCACTCGGCCTTCCTGAGAACACTGGAAAATATGAAGGTCTCTCCAAACACCATTATATTGGGCGACTTTAACTACCCAAACATAGACTGGGAGCATTACTCTAGCTCCAACACCCTAGCCCAAAGGTTCCTAGAATTTATAAACTCAAATGCTATGGAACAACTTGTTACCACTCCCCCAAGAGGGGAAAACATACTGGACCTGATCATCACCAACATGGGGGCTCTATGCTCCAGACCAGAAGTGTATCCCTCACTGGTAAGATCAGACCATAAACTAATCTCACTGGATATTCACATCCCGACCCCACCCCCTGCCCAGAAAACCACAGTGAAAAACTTCTCTAAAGCAAATTTCACACTCCTCAAAACCGAGATGGAATCCTTCAAATCCCCCGGGCCTGTGGAAAATACGGCCCAGACCGCAGAATCCTTTATAAACGCATTCTATGAACACCTTCAGGAATGCATGGATCATGCAATCCCAAATAAAACCAAGACCCAATCCTCCAAAGGCAGGCGTCCTGTCTGGTGGACCCCAGCCATAAACAAACTATACATTAGAAGGAGGAAGCTACTACATGATAGAGCAAAATCCCAAAAAGGGAAGGCAACTCTGATCAGTATTAGCAAAAAACTATGGGCACTCATAAAATCATCTAAGGCCAGCTTCGAGAGAAAAATTCCACAGGACACTAAGGATAATCACAAGGCTTTATTTAGTTATGTTAGGAACCTGGGTGGGAATTCCCAGATATGCTCAGAATTAGTCCAAAATGACAAAAAATACACCGAACCCACAGACATTGCCAACATCCTAGCTGACAGGTTCAGCACAAACTTCTCCCCCGCTCCCCACCAAAAGGGCAAATATCTATCCCAGCAGAGTGCTGCCCCCCTGACATCTCAGATGCTCAGGTAAGAGCCGCCCTCTCCAAACCAAAAAACACAGCATCAATGGGACCTGATGGTGTCCCGGGCTGTGTCCTACATGAACTCCAAGAAGAGCTAAACCCAAACATAAAACTACTGTTCAATCTCAGCCTTACTACGGGATATGTACCCAAAGAGTGGCGTACAGCAACAGTGGTCCCTCTCCACAAAGGTGGTGCCTCAACGGATCCTGGAAACTATTGCACCATAAGCCTGACTAGCTTGGTCTGCAAAGTTGTGGAAAGCATCATCATGGACCTCATAAATAAAGATATTGGGGACATACAGACACTGGATCCTACCCAGTTCAGCTTTGTTAAGGGCAGATCCTGCCTCTTAAACCTGGTCGATTTCTTTGAAACAGTCACCAAGGCCATTGACGAGGGGAATGTGGTCCACACTGCCTACCTGGAAGGTGGTCCACACTGCCTACCTGGACCTCGCAAAAGCCTTCTATACAATACCCCACTCAGGCATTATAGATAAGCTCACCAGCTTAAATATAAACCCCTATGTCACTAGATGGGTTGCAAACTGGCTCAAGGACAGAACCCACATGGTTTGAATTGCTGGAGCCATGTCAGACTCCAAACCAGTTACAAGTGGCGTCCCACAAGGCTCAGTCCTGGGACCTCTTATGTTCGGTATATATTTCTCGGAGGTACTTGCCAACACGGAAGGACTGTGGCTGACCAAGTTCGCAGATGACTCCAAACTAGGTGCCATAATCGACTCTCCAGCCAACACAAGCATCCTACAAAAGGGCCTCATAGAAACAGACAACTGGTGCCAGAGTCATGGCCTCAAGCTAAATGCCAAAAAGTGTATAGTCATCCCCTTTGGCAAAAACAAAGTGCCCACAAATTACCACATAGGTGGTAATCCATTAAGTACGGAAGAAGTAATTAGGGACCTGGGGACCCAAGTTGATAGCAATCTCTTATTTGAAAACCACGTGGCCAAAGTGGTTAGAAAAACATTTAATATAGCCCACCTAATCATGAAGGGATTCACATCTAGATCAGGGGAGGTCATCGTGCCTCTTTACTCATCCCTCATCATGCCCATAATTGAGTACAATTCCCCTTTTGGGATGTACCTTACCAGACACCTTGCAGCAACTGGAAAGACCCCAAAAGTACCTCACCAAGAGGATCAAAGGACTCAAACAGATGCCATATGCTGCCCGGTTAAAGAAACTCCAGCTCTACTCAGTGGCATACCGACTGCTCAGAGGCGATCTGTGCCTGATGTATAAAGCCATGTCCAACCTGGAATTAATGGACATGCTGCACCTCAGAAAATCCAAATCCCATTGAGCTATGCGCTCAAGAGACTTGAACCTCAGCACTGAAATAAATAGGACATGCTGGAGGGACAGATTCATAACCCAGAGACTCCCTTCACTCTGGAATAGAATCCCAGTCCAGGTTAGGCAGAGTCCCTCATTGACTGTCTTCAAGAGGAATCTTGATGAGTGGATGGGAGATCGTAGGTTTACCCCGGGTATCACTTCTGTGTCACTGTTAGACAGAGGCACAGTATACTAACCTCGAAAAAGGGCATAACAAACTTCATTTAAAATGGGTGGCAAAAGCCAAACACACTCTGGCTAGGCTTATAAATGCCCTAGGGCAGATAGCCTAGTATGAACCTATGAACCATGAAGTAGCGGGTGTAATAGACTGCACGCACATATGCATCAAAGCACCAGCCAGTGAGCGGGGTAGGGTCTACTTCAACCGCAAGGGCTTCCCCTCCATCAACTGCCAGGTCATGTGTGATGCCCAGGGCATAATACTGAATGTGTGTGCTGGCTGCCCTGGATGCTACCATGATTCCCATATCTGGCATCTGATGCAGCTGTACCAGACATTTGCCAATGGGGACATCCCGCATGGACACCTAGTGGGGGATGCTGGCTATGCACTGGAGCCGTGGTTGATGACACCCATCAGAAACACACGCACACCTGAACAGGAATGCCATAATAAGGCACACGCACAAACACGAAATGTAATCGAGCATGTGTTTGGGCTGCTCAAGTCACGGTTCCGGTGCCTGAACACATCTGGTGGAGCCTTGCAGTACTCACCAACTACATTTACCCAAACTGTCATGGTATGTGCTATTCTACATAATATGATCCTGCGAAAACTGCTGCAGCAGGACCAGCATAGGCCTGGGCCAAACAGCCCCCCACCATTGCCAGGGCCATCACAGGCAGAGCGTGACTTGGAGGAGGAACAACCTGAGCCTGCCCCAGTAGGCAGAAGGAGGTGTGCCCCGTATGCTTTGGCCTTGGCAAAGAGGCAATGCATGGCACATACACTGGCTCAGTAGAAACTCTGGAAATGATACCTCTCTCTGACCCGCACATATAGTAAAAGGGATGCCTATGTTGACACTACCTGCTGTCAAACATGTATAGGGAGTGTAGTATGTGCATCTGACATAGGCAGCCCTGCATCAACACCTGAGGCATGATTGCCATGTGTTAAGCAATATAAAGCAGTGTTAAAGAGCATTTACCACCATGTAGTATATGTAAACCAAATCGCACACACCTACTAGTACAAATGTGGTCAATGTTGAGTAATATTGGCCAACATCCAGCAATGATGGTTAATATTGAGCAATGTTGGACAAGCTGGGTCTAAGTAGGGCATAGCTGAACAAAAGCCAACATGCTCATAGTTGCTCTACTGGCCCTTAAGCAGTCTGAAAATATAAGCGGTGATGGTCCTCAAACCCAGGATACTGTGCACTATAGTCTTAGTACTGAACCACTAAACCATGACAGTATTGCAGTGGTTAACCTGTATGAAAAAATGTTGATAAGTCTATGCAAAGTATTCCATGGAAACCTTGCAGGCACAGCATAATCCCTGTCGAGTTATGACACAAAGGTGAGTCCTGCAGTAAGAATAAAACCTGACTTTCAACACACACAGTAGAAATGTTAATATTGGACATGTACACATACATCAACAAATGTAGCGGACCTCAGACAGCAACATACTGAAAGGTCACACTGGGCATTCTCACACACTTGAATACATGAGACAAATGTCAGGCAACAGAACACTGACAGTCTGAACTGGGCATGCTCACACACGTAGGCCATTTTGGAGTACAGCAGTGGGCCACACATATCAGGCAGTTGCATGTGTTAACCCAGGAACCTTTCACTATCTAGCAATCTGCCCTGTGCACACACTTATATGACAACAGACACGTATATAATACAATGGAACCCTGTCATAATCAAATATGTTCTGCAGATACCTAAGCAGTTCATAGAAAGTGGGAAAGCAAAGATGATAAAAACCTGCAAACAGTATCAGCAATAAACATTGTGCATCATGAACATTTTCATAGGTTCAGAGGTTGATACTAGGCTATCTGCCCTAGGGCATGTTCAAGCATAGCCAGAGTGTGTTTGGCTGCTGCATCGCAGTCAGATCAGAACACTGTGCCCGTGAATAGTAGGTCACACAAGATAGCCCATTTACGTTTAGTGTATTGTGCCTCTGTCTAGCAGGGACCCAGAAGATATCCCATGGGTACACATACGATCACCCATCCACTTGTCAAGATGTCACCTGTAGGTGGTCAGTGGGTGGCTCTGCTTATGCAAAACTGAGACTACACTCTGCAGTGAGCGGAGCCTTACGGATAATAATCTGTCCCCCCAGCATGTCCTATCAACATCTGTGCTGAGGTATATATCCCTGGAGTGTGTAGCTCCAAGGGACTTGGATATCCTGAGGTGGGGCATGTCCATTAATTCTGGGTCAGATATTGCCTTAAACTACAGGCACACAACACATCCATGTAGGTGGTAAGTGACTGAGTAGAGCTGAAGTTACTGTATCTGAACTGTGCAGGGCATCCGTGTGAGTCCCTACATCTACTTGATGAGTAACATTTGTGGCCATTACAGTTGCTGCCGGTGTCGGGTAAGGTACAACCCAAATGTGGCATAGTAACCAAGCATGATTGTGATGAGTATAGGGGCACAATGACCACACATGATCAACATGTGAAACCATGTGGGATATGGTGGGCTATGTAAAAGTACTGTCTAACTACTTTGGCAATGTGATTGTCAAAGGCGAGAGTACGAACAGGTCATGTCCCCAAACCCGTAACAACTACTACCATATGTAATGGATTACTACCTATGTGGTAATGTGTGGGCATGTTGTCATTCTCAAAGGGGATGACTATGCAACTAATGGCATGTAGCTGTAGGCCATGGCTCAGGCACCAGCCATCCTATCTCTGTGAGACCCTGTATGAGTATGCATGTGCCAGCTGGGGAGTTGATTATGGCACCCAGTTTGCAGTCATCTGCGAACATGGGCAGCCATATCCCTCCTGTGATAGCCTGTACATCACACAAATATATACTGAACAAGAGAGGTCCCAGGACTGAGCCTTGTGGGATGCCATGTGTAACTGGTGTATAGTCAGACATGGCACCTGCAACACTGAGCATGTGGGTGCTATCCCTGATCCAGGTAGCAATCCATCGTGTGAGATATGTGTCGATATTGATGCCGGTGAGTCTATGCATAATGGCTGTGTGGGGTATTGTGTTGAAGGGTTGTGCAAGGTCCAGGCAGGCTGTGTGGACACCGTCCCAACACTGATGGACCTGGTAACTGTTTAAAGAATACAAACAGGTCCAACAGGCAAGATCTGCCCACAACAATGCTGTAATGTGTAGGACCCAGTGTCTGTAGGTTTCCCATGTCTATGTGCATGAGTCCCATTACAATACGTTCTATAGCTTTGCAGAACAGGCTAGTTATCCCTATAGGCCGATATTGTCTGTGGTCTGTTATGGCAGTATTCAGTAGAGCGGGACCACTATCGCTGTATGCCATTCCTTGCGTACAAATCCTGCAGTAACCCTGATATTGAACAGTGACGTAATGTGAGGGTTACATCTGTCATGAAGGCCATGTACAACACAGGGCGGGACAATGTCTGGTCCCGTTGATGCTGTGTTGTCCACTGTGGGGAGGGCAGCATTCACCTGTTTATTCGTGATGTCAGGGAGGTTACACTCTGTTGGGGTGGACAGTACTTCCTTAGGGGGGATGGGGGGAGACATCTGCATTGAACCTGTTTACCAGGATGTTGGCAATGTCTGTAGGTTCAGTCAGTATGCAGTAACACATAGCATATCAGTGAGTGTCCAGCCAGGTACCTGAATTAACCGAAGAAGGCCTTGTGAGTGTCAGCTGTGTCTGGTGCAATTGTCCGTTAGAAGTGGGCCTGACATAAATACACGAGTGATTGTAGCTGTCTGCTAGTACAGATCACAGATGCCTTCCCTGTCTGGGATTGGGTCTATCATGTAGTAGCTTACTTCTTTTGTAGTATAGTGTATTAATGGCCGGGGTCCACCAGACAGGTCCCCTGCCATTGGAGGAGTGAGTCCAGGTGTTATTTTGGATAGCACGATTCATGCAGTCTACTAGGTGTCCATAGACTGTGTATGTAAAGGATTCAGCAGTCTGAGCCATACTTACCACTGACCCAGGGTCTCTGAAGGATACCACCGTGGTATGGAGAAGTGTGACGTTTACTTTTGGGAAGTTCACCAAGATTACCCAGGATGGGTGTGGGGACGGGATATGGATGTCCAGTGAGATAAAGTATGTTCTGTCCTTACCAATGAGGGGTATATCGCAGATGTGGAACATAGAGTCCCCATGTTGGTGATGATCATGTCCAATATGTTGTCCCCTCTTGTGGGTGTGGTGACTGGTTGTCCCATAGCATATGAGTTTACATATTGTAGCAACTGTTGGGCGAGGGTGTTGGGGCCTGAGTACTATCCCCAGTCAATGTGTGTGTATTTGACGTCACCCAATATAATGGTGTTTGGGGAGACCGTCATATTGTCCAGTGTTTCCCGGAAAGACGAGTGTGGTTGCTGTGTTTGTGAGTGTGGTCTGTAGCAGGCAACAAACCAAAAGGCAGATTTGCACAATGTTAGGTGCATATGTATTGTCTGTGATGCTTTGTGCAGTGCTACCAACCCGGGGGTATGTGTATCTGTGATGTATATGGATACTCCCCCTATTTGTGTTGGCCATTCCAAGTTATGTGGTCAGAAAGCATGGTACGAAATATAACCTGGTAGTGCTGGTGTGCATGTGGGAGCCTGAACCATGTGTCTGTTAGTGCACAGATATTGCTATTCTCCATACTGAGGAGATTCCTGAGTGTGGTCAATGTGAGGGTATTACATCTGGTGTTGAGCAGCATTACCCTTAGTGTCATGTACTCTGTAATGTCTATGGAGGTGGGTCTGTCTTTTGGGCCCCGCTCAAATAAGGCAGTATGGTGGCAGCAAGTGCCTTAGCCAGTATTCAAAAGTCCAAGGGTGATAGGTGCAAGCTGTCCATAGGGAAGCTACGTGGCATGTCGAGCATGTCACCCCAGGCTGACAGACACTGTATCCCCTTTGAATAACACCAATATGTTAGCCAACTGTTAAACGTGATCAGTTTGTTGGTATACTGAGACATCATACTTGGTGAGTGTAAGATGCTAGACAAGGTCAGGGTCATACTGGCCTGTGCTACATGATCAGAGAGTTCCTCTATGTATCATGTCATGTGGTCCAGGGAGGAACGTCTGAGGTTGTATGCAGCGGCATGGACAATGATGGAGCCAGTCCTGGACTTGCTTTGCAGTGACCTGAGTGCATGTGTTACGTGGTGGATCCTGGCACCTGAGAGACAGCTCAAAGTGACTATTCCCTTGTTTGGCCTGGTGAGTGGGACGTCAGTGTGTCTGACATTAAGTGTCACCCATTTCAAGTGTATCAGGTGTGTTGTTTAGCCCGAAGGGCAGTGACTGTGTGGCACACTGACATTGTGAACATTGTGAAATGTGGGTATTGTAGTGGGGTAGCAGTTGTTTGTGTGTCTGCTTTGGAGGTCTCTGCTGCTTAGGCAGAGTGTATGTAGAGCCTCCGAGTATGTGTATGTGTGATAATGTGGTTTGGTTGCTGTCGCTATCAGTGTATGTGAGACTGATATGTGGTGTGTGTGGTCACCTTCACCACCTGATAGACCATGCCAGTCATGGATCGAGAGAGCTCAGCCTCCTGTATGTCAATATTGTTGCATCTCTCACATATATCTGAGTGTGTTGGGAGGAGGAGAGGGTTGTCTGTGTACATGAGGCAGATGTGACATTGTGTCATAACCACAATATTCACTAGCTGGACTGGAGAGTACACACGAAACCGACCCCTGGACATGCCAGTATATTATGATGACATACTCTGTAGCCTGATCACGAAGGATCAGTAGGGTGTTAAGTGTGTAAAAGAGTATAACCGGGATTAGTGCTCAGGTTTGTTGGTGTTTTGTAAAGAGTAGCTGAGAAGGAGTCCAGACTGAGAATCATGATATGTCCTTCAGCTATGTCATAAATAGTAATGTACACTCATATATGTCCTGAGTCAGGGCCAACTGTACCTCACTGACAATGCCTACATCCTGTCAGACAGGTCCATATATACATAAACACCTCCCACTGACGATAGTCCCTGACATCATACCAGGAGATATCATGTGTAGAATGGCTGACCAGCTCCCCCCAAAGCCAAAAGCATAGCATCAATTGGATTACAAGTATATGTCATGCATGCACTACAGAACAAACAGACCCTGCACCTGAACAGTCTGTTGAGCCTCACCCACTCCATAGGGTCTGGAACCCTCAAATGTGTTACAGCAACATATGGCACTCCCCACAAGTGTGGGTGCACAACACACCATGGGAAGTATAGTCCAGTAAGCCAATAAAGTCTGATCTGCAAGGCCATGGAGTGCATCATGGCTGAAGTCATAAACAGAGCTATTGGAAGCTGACAAACACATAACCCTACCAACTGTGGTATGTTCATGTGCAGATCATGGTTTAGAAACATGTTACACCATTTGCAAAGCAGCCACCCAGGACATACATCACTGAACAGAGCTACAGATGTCCCACATAGACTTTGCATAGTTCTTCATCAACATCACAGACACATGTTGTATCCACAAAACCAACAATCTGTGCATAGATATGTGTTGACATATGAAGGGATGTCAATGTGTCCACAGATAGATCACACAAGGTGCGACTCACAGAGTCCTGTTCAAGCTGTTGATACCTGCCGACCCACATGGATCATCTCTGGGATTGCATAAAAGAAAGTGCATGCACATTCCCATGTCCAGTCTGATGATGTCAGCATCCTACAAATATACCAGGAGAACAGAAGTCCCCTACTAAAGCATGTAGCGTGCTGTGTTAATGTGTATTTCTCTAGTATCATAACATATGTAGATAGTGGTTTGAATCCTGCAAGTGCTGACAGTGTGTGTGTGTGTGTTTTCCTTTGAGAGGAGTAGCCTTTTTGGAGACTGGGAAAACACATTAAAAGAGGCACATCCCTCTTTGGAATGTCTGCTGATGTCAGCATCCTACAAATATATCAGGTGAACAGAAGTCATCCACTCAAGCATATAGCATGCTGTGTTAATGCTTATCTCTCTAGTATCATAACATAATTAGGTAGGGGGTTGAATCCTGCAAGTGCTGCTTGTGTGTGTGCTTTCCTTTGAGAAGAGTAGCCTTTTTGGAGACTGGGAAAACACATTAAAAGAGGCACATCCCTCTTTGGAATGTCTGCTGATGTCAGCATCCTACAAATATATCAGGTGAACAGAAATCATCCACTACAGCATATAGCATGCTGTGTTAATGCTTATCTTTCTCGTATCATAACATAATTAGGTAGGGGTTTGAATCCTGCAAGTGCTGACAGTGTGTGTGATTTGGGGGGTTTATGTGTGTGCTTTCCTTTGAGAGGAGTAGCCTTTTTGGAGACTGGGAAAACACATTAAAAGAGGCACATCCCTCTTTGGAATTTCTGCTGATGTCAGCATCCTACAAATATATCAGGTGAACAGAAATCATACACTACAGCATACAGCATGCTGTGTTAATGCTTATCTCTCTAGTATCATAGCATAATTAGGTAGGGGTTTGAATCCTGCAAGTGCTGCGAGTGTGTGTGTGATTTCCTTTGAGAGGAGTAGCCTTTTTGGAGACTGGAAAAACACATTAAAAGAGGTACATCCTTCTTTGGAATGTCTGCTGATGTCAGCATCCTACAAATATTCAAGGAGAACAAAAACCACCCAGTAAAGCATATAGTGTGCCATGTTAATGCGTATCTCTGTAGTATCATAACATAGTTAGGTAGGGGTTTGAATCCTGCAAACGGTGAGTGTATGTGCCACAGGTGGTCAATGCAGTGTGGGTTTTGCTTTTACTACGGTATGACATATGATTAAAACAGTATGTGCATTGCACACATCGGGTATCTGCATGGCAAATTAATATGTGTACATGTGACCTCAGTCAGTACATAGGTGTGAAGCCTGCATACTACATGAATACATTAGTTTCCTTCGACAGATTGTGCCACTGCTTCTCAGATCATAGGTCACATATGTATGTATGCGACAAGCCCGGCCACTGTAGTGATCCGTGGCCAAGGTCATCTGTGCCACACACACCCATGACACATGCTATAGAGTACTGTGAGTGTGGGTAATTGCCTGGGGTATATGTCACACATGTTCATACACAACAATGACTGGCAGTAATGGACAGTCATTATAGGTGTACAACAGCCCTGTGGATATGCATGCAGGCCCCTAATGTGTTATGTGAAACACCGATGGACCCCACAATACCTATGGATATGTGGATACCAAGGGACAGATGACATAACAAGTGTCTGTCTGTACACATTGGTACCCAACATACATGTTGAGGGCTACCACCTTTGTGATACTGTCAGGATAGTATGTCTAGTAAATGTGGGTGACTATGCCATAGTCGGCTTACGACTATACAGCATGTATTGGACAACAGGTATCTGTCTGTATGATACCCTTGTGTAGGATATGCGTTCCATCCAGGGAATGCAGTGTAGGCCAATGCATACATTTCCAGATGTGGATGGACATATCCCTAGTATGCTTGCATGTACCTAAGAGGGCTATATGCCACACAGGTGTGGTCCCAGGAACGTGTGGCGGTCAATACCGCTGGTTACTGTTATAGTATAGTACCGGAAGGATCCAACTGTTACTGAGTTCCCTACAACTGTGTGTCATTTGTCAGGACATCATCTAATTGGTTAAAGTCATGCTGTTGAGGTGGTGTATGCTACCAGATTGCAGATCATTGAAAGATATCAGCAGTATCACCCACAGCATAGTGTCAACCCATGTCATACACACATGTGTACCCATGTTAGTACATATCTGTAGTAGAATGCATACTGGCCATCGAAAGATACCATGAGATGTTAACAATGTGTACAACAGGGTGTGTCGCACATCCCACGTGTCCACTATGCACGTACATGCAGACAGTGCGCACACACCATGTTCACAGATGCACACCTGCTAATTTGTAATGCACACATCACACACGTACTGTCCACTCACTAACACATTCTGGCAGCACTGTACACTTCAGCCAAGTGACACATGGGTGGACAATACATACTCAGAACTAACACTGGTGTAAACAATGCTACAATGACTATCAGAGCTGTGATGCATAATGCCTGCTCAGATATACCTACAAGGATATCAGTATACTTTCCTGTTGGCAACTTGCTACTATTGCTACACTGCTATGATGTCACCCTGTGCATCAGAACCACAGCACATACACACACACACACACACACACACACACACACACACACACACACACACACACACACACACACACACACACACACACACACACACACACACACACACACACACACACACACACACACACACACACACCAGCAATCCAACACATACACAATAGTGAGTGAAGGTGGGTGACAGTATCACAGGGCAAACAGTCACCTCACACATGTCAGCATGCAGAATATGTGTTGCACAAGACCATGCAGTGCAAGTGTTGACAGCCCTATTTAATGACATTATATATGGCTGTGATGCATGTGTGCAGTTGTTCAGTGATTGTTTACACCCTGGAACACAATGTGTACATGGACACAACATTGCTGTGCAAGTATTATCTGCTCTGCAATGTCCTATGCACCATCACTCAATGGTATACATACCATGGCTGCATGTGTTATCTGTGTGACACATAGATTGCCATGTCTGCTTACAGTGTCTGTGTCCATAGCGAATAATAGTGGGCACAGGTTTAGCAAATGCATGCAATGTACAGACATGGGATGAGTGGTACATGTAGATGTGAAGGAATCCCAATGCTCGACATGGCCATTGTACAGTGGTTATGGTGAGTGTGGGACATATTGCAGATATGTCGGTGCCAGCCATGACATGGCATACTACATGACTGCTACATTAAACACCACACATACCCAATGTGTGTCATGTGACCTATACACCCAATAGCATTCCAGGACATATATGTGACTCTTTGTACAGATGGCGACAGCTGTGCATATTGTGTATACTGGCATATGTAAGCACACACACAACATGCTATGCATATTGTGTATAGGTGCATATGTTTGCACAAACACAACAATGAGGTGCAAAGCAAAGACCGCTATGTGTAGTACTGTATTCACTGTAACTGGATGGGGTGTACTACCATATGCCATCATCATCATCATCATGCATCTTGTGGTCACTCACGGCTACTACTGTGTGACAGACCACCGCCTAGCATGCTGTACCTGAATTGCAGTGCTGTGGCTACGTTCACTATTACACAGCCACTTTGTACATGGGTGTATGAGGTGCCCAATAGGGAGCATTGCCTAACATGACTGTGTTATGTGTTGAAGAGTGTTGCACAGCCCCATGATAGGCCTTTACCCCTGAGGTACATCATGTGTGTGTGGATGACATGTGGGATACTGAGGTGTGACCTTACAGCGGGTGTGTGGTTACGCCATATGTAGCATGTCTTTGTGTACTGTCTTTGTGTACTGCGTATGATAAACGTGTTATGTTGTGTACAGGTGTTGCAACTATGCCTATCCAATGTGCGATATGGGGTTGCCGCAACTGTGTCTTATGCTCTGTGTATTGCATGTCAGTGAGGCAGCTACTGACATTACTGAGCTGTGCAACATCTTACAGCAAACATGCACGGCATGCATTATGCACACTCACCAGCATGGATCAGCTGCCCTGCTGTCACACCAGAGGGACTATGAGAATAAGACAGAGTTAGTCAGTGGCCACAACTGTGGCATTGCTACAGTGGGTATGCTAAACTGCAGTATAACAACAGTCAGTCACAGGTGTAGAGATATTATTCAAAATATCAGTATTGCACAACACTAGGCAGCAGAACTGCTAAACACACGGTACACATCTCACGTAGACATAATCTAACAATACAGTTAACTGTCGTCTACAGATAGGGCATGTTACCTGCTTGCTCAGGGTGGACATGCTGGGTGGCTCCGGCCTCCATGACAACACATGTCAGAGGTTGATGTTGCTGTTGTCCAGGAGCCACCACGCTTAGGAGCAGCTCCTCCACTCTGGTGAGGGGGGGGGTGAATGGCCACCCCACCACCTGTGGCATGCTGTTGTCTTTGGATATCAGATGCACACCGCCTGATATATCTAATTAAATCACTGCAGTGATGGCATACCTACTCATATGTTCAGTTATGCATGCCTATGTCATTTACCCGACGAACAAGTTCCTGCCACAGTGCAGTCCGCTCCTGCTGGTGCTGGCTGCTTCTGGAGAACAGCATCGTGTACTGCTGCAATAGGCTTTGTAGTATCACCTCTTCCTCATCCGCTGTGTATGATGGATTGCATTGGTGGGCCATCTGGCTGAAAAAGATATGAACAATATGTGTGAGCGAGTCCTGTGGCACACTTTACACCTTTAACCACAGATATCACTTTACTGACATATATACCATCCTATTGTCTGTCAGAGGTTACACACGTTCAATACCACTTATTGGTTCTCAGGCCACAACTAACTAACAGTGCCTGGCACACTCAATATATCACACCACTATACAACAGTACCCGACACACTGTTTGTGACACATTGCACAACCTGAAGACAGGGGTGTATATCACACCAATGCACGAACAGAGTTGTCATCCATTGCAATGGATGTAAAGTACAGGTACAGTAGTACCAGTCTACCACCCTAGTTATTGATGCCATAGCCCTGCCTAACAGATGCGTACAGTTGTTACTATATGTGGCATACTTCTGTAACCATGGTGGTTGTCACCCAGCTATGGGTGTGACATACTTCTGTATGTCTGGCAGAGGTCACCTCTGTGTGGCCAGTATGTAATACAGTGTAGATGTGGTTTTGTGACTCAGTCTGCATAGGGCATCTGTTTGCGGCCAGTATTACCATTTGGGAGGTATGTCTGTGGCCTTTTCACCTGGTGTACTTGTCATGTGAGATACATACCACACAGGGCATTGTGATGGGTAGAGGGGAACACTGACCTATATTTCTATAGATGACACACCTGTTGTCATGACACATAACACGCAGACTGATTACAGGTGTAGTGTGGCACTGTTTTCATCAAAGTGGAGGCTACTGTCCACCTGTGTCCCATGTTCCCTTATCACACCTTCACTGTTAGGCAGTTCTCTACCTATATGGTAATTAATGGGTACAGTGTTTTGGAAAGGAAGAATGGGACTGCAGTATCAACACTTGTCTACAGTCCATGCCTTGGTCACCACACACCTGTTGCAGTACATATGACCCCGTGTCACTCTGTCTCTCCCTCTCTCTCTATATGGCTATATATATATATATATATATATATATATATATATATATATATATATATATATATATGCATATCTATACACATACATGTACACATGGATGTACATATAGGCACATGTACAGTCCACCTTTCGTGGTGGGGATATCACTTATGTGACAGTTGAGGGATGTACAGTTATGTGATTATATTGCACAGTGTTGTGCAGAATGCATGTGGGTGTCCTCAGCCCATGTAGCATTAACAGGCCTCACTGGCTGTAACACAGCAGATCTGACAAATCAGTCCAACAGCATTTAACCACCACATGACATATATCAGCACTGCATGCTGTTTTCAAGGCCACACACTATGACCTACATAGATATATGCACATATCAACCTTCAATGACAGATATCTGTCCACCCTTCACTAACAGTTGCAGTATGTCCCTTGCCGTATCCACATGTGCGGATACAGATAGATACGTACTGCTGCCACACATGGATGATTTGCAGTGTGTAGAGTACTCTTCAGGAACATCTACTACATGCCAACACATACATGTGAGTTACATACCTTACCTTTGTATTTCCCTGCTCCGTGTGTTACGGTTTTGTAGGTGTTTTTTTTTTTTGGTTGTTTTGACTTTTCCACCTCTATTTCGGTTTATGTCTCAGTTTCTCTCTCTGTTGTGTCTCTGTCTGTGTCTGTATCCATGTCTCTCTCTCTCTCTCTCTCTCTCTATATATATATATATATATATATATATATATATATATCTCCCAGCACCTGCAATGATAGAATTGCATGTGTGGAATGCAGGTACAGCCTGCTTTTCTAGGTATCTGCACTTGTGCATGTGACAGCCTTTGCACCAATTGCTGCCCACCATTCAGTAATTGCATGCAGCCTGCTGTGTGGTGATTGCATTACTCACTGTGATTGCAGCCCAATGCCCTTTCAGCTGTCCAAGGTGGGGCCCATGCTTGTTTGCTCTGGACACCATTGTGTCAGTCAGAAGGTTGGTATGTCTCTTATCTAAAGCTAGGGTTGTAGCCAGTTATATGCATGTTGTACTCAAACCTGAATGTTACTGCTTCCAGTATACACTTCTCAGTGTAGACATGTACTCACCCCTCCAAATGCTAACACAGGATACATGGGAGTATGTACTTTATTTCTGACTTACACAATTAACTGCCATACAAATGTGGTTATTGCACTGTATTCCTGTGGCCAGTATTTATCCTGGTCTGATACTGTGTGGTGTTTGTAAGGTGCTACTGTAACATTATTCCCTGCTGGGATGGCTGGTTCTCCTTTCACAGTCATGTCATGCAATTCCACAACAACTGCTGGTAAAGACCCACAGAACAGGATTTGTGTTATACCATTCCTGATTTCCATTTCCATTCCCTCATTGTAATGCATGATATAGTTATTTCAGAACCAAGTTATTTGTATATCTGCTGTGGCTTAGTGGTAATTCATGCAGTCTATTGTGTCAATGGTCTGGGGTTCGAGACTGACAGAGGTTTTTTCTTTCGCTGCTCAGCAGAACAAGGGGCCCCTGCCATAGAGTGACTAAGGCACTTTTAAGCAGTTGTAAGCGGGTTTGCGTGGGTTTGCGTGACGCTCAGTGATGCTTAGCTAAGCGCACACATGCGCACACTCGCTTAAACCCACTTACTACTGCTTAAAAGTGCTTACTCCTGCTAACCCCCGCGCTAATTTCTTTTAAAGAAAAGAAAATGGGAAGATAGGAAAGTGGGGAAAAAGGGGGCACAAAGAGGGACAGACAGTAGGTAAACAAGCTTGGGATGTGCAGGACGGGTTTAGGGAAGGTCCATAGCTGCCCATTTCTTTACCAGCAACAACTGTGCATATGCAGTAAATTTGGAGTGATATTTGAAACCTTCCACCCCTGGGAGAGGGGTGAGGACAAAAAAGTATGTTGTACTGCCAATTATAATTATCAGTTTACATGTCCAATGGACATGTGTGCGAAATGGGCAGCTATGTATGGGCCGTAATTTTTTTTGGGTACAGATTGCCCATTTTTTTTTCAGGTGAGAGTGGGAAGTGAGGTAGAGGAAGTAGGTATGTCCGGGGAGGTAGGTTTGTGAGGTAAACAGACAAGACAGACAAGACGCATACAGGGGCAGTGTATGACACATGGGGTGGGTGAACACAATTGACGGGGTCAGATGTTTGGAAATCGCAAGCCCATGAGCCCACAGATGGTAACAGTGGAACTGAGATCCCCACCCATGGGCAGTCACCACTGCACCTTCACAGCCCCGAGGGTGGCTGTGCTGGGGGCTGCGTAGGATGGGCAGGCTCACCCAAGAGATGAGCCACTCTTGCCTCGAGCTGGCGTAGGGGATCAGCGATTGAAGCTGGATCTCCCTATGCACCACAACCGGACCCTTCGAAGGGTGACAGGTGGCCCTTCTCAGCCCATGCTTGCATGGGGGGGATGAGCCCTATCCCCTGCAGCACTTCCACCTGAAGGTGGCACAGGACCAACGGAGGAGGGGAGCCCAGGCTGGGCACTGGACCTGCTGGTGCCAGGTGCACTCGCCAGCTGAGGAGGGTCAGGTGGGTCTGCTGGGACCGGCCTTCCCATACGTTCTGTGATTAGGTGTGTTTAACTACAACATAAACAACAGCATTCCAGATTAGTTGTAACAGCATGCAGTAATATTCCCATTAACCCAACACACCAAGGTTCCAGCAGTTGAACAGCAAGCATAACACATGCATATATTGAACCACAGTGGATATTCCAACAGCATGCAGGGATGTTTGGTAGCAACAGGCCACCATGATTGTGGTGTTTAAACAGGGCACATGCATCAACGTGAATGCAAATATTTTTAGAACAATAGGACATATGTCCCAACAAATTTTAAGATTACAAATACCCATTGAGGTGTGGAATTGCATGGTTTATGCACATACAGTAGGGTGTAGAAAAAAGTCTCGGTTGACATCTTATAATTACCTTTTAGTCTACACTATATTCCTAGTGACTGCAGGTGTCTGTCCCCTACATGTATTATTACACTTGCCACCATACATTAGGTTGTGTGGGTTTGGCTAGTCCAATATATGCCTGACCTATATCTGACATACTAACTGTCCAGGATGTAGATGTTACTGCTATATATTTCTTGATTGCATTTCTATTTCTTTATCTACATATCTGGGATGTTTTCACATGACATTTTCACTTCGATTTGTACAGAACCCTGCATTTCTTGACACACACTCACATTTCTGGGGATAAACTAACATGCTACACATGTGCCACATTTACTTATGCATGCCAGCCAGTAACTGACTGTTGCAGACTGTATATATGCTTCACAGCTGCTAACACTTCCATCACCCACTTTATATGGGACTGCACAACTCTGGGTTGCCAGCACTTTTTCAAACAGTACTATTTGTATAATGCAAGGGTACAGCAATATTTCAAACTCTGTGACACAGACACACTCCAGGTTTTAGACCTTTATTAATGGAATATCACACTTTTTCACAAGCTCACTCCTTTATTTGTTTTAACGGTGCATATGGCAGACATGTTCAAGACATATTATACCTTTATTAATAGGTTAGAACACTCTTTTTTCAGGCTCACTCACTTATTTTATATGACAGTGCCTGCAGAGATAGTATTCCAGACATATGTTACCTTTCTTAATGGGTTACAACACTCTTTTTCTGCCTCTCTGACATTTTTATCTGACAGTACATGCAGAGGACTTATACAGGCAATATTATGGCTGTATTATTGGACTACAACACTTTCTTTCATGCTCTCTCCCATATTTTATATAACGATACATGCAGAATGATTACTAACCTGCCTGGTGGCGCAGCCTTAGCAGCCTATCAGCATAGGCTTGCTGATTCATAGCACGGTCACCTGCAGCTGTAAAGTAAATGAAGGGATATTGAGACATACCTATCCATTATACATACTCAATTATCAATTCTTAAATACTGCATTCCATGGCTACATACTCAGTTGTGGGGCATTCTGCATCCCACGGGCCTCCTGTATCCACTGGTTCAGGCGGTCCTGCTTCCGTCTCTTCAGGTCTGCATGGTGGTGACGGACCTACTCACCAGTCAGAGGAATGCCTTTGGCACTGGTGAGGTCATGAGCTAACCGGTTCCAAGCCTCTGCCTTGTAATCCGTCCCTTGGAACTGGCCCTGCAGGATTCTTGACTCATGACGATGAACAAGGAGCCAAACCATGTATTTCGACTCCTCGATGCCCCAATGTTGCTCTCCGAAGCGTGTTCCCTCTCCACCAGCCATTCTAACTGCAATTGTGTGCTACAATCAGTTATGGCATGTATTCCCGCCTATGGGGCTTAAATATGCAGCATTTCCCCGCACTTTTTTGTGACTGGCCGTTTTGAAAATTCTCGGCTGACTGGAGACCTGCTTAGTAATGGTTAAACTACCATTAGTAAGTATATGTCTGTTAACAGTGACTATTTCTCCTAAGTTATCATGGCTTAGTGGTTCTGTATTTTGCTTGTGATGCACAGAGTCCTGGGTTCAAACCTTGTCATTCATTTTATTTTCATAATGTCCAGACAGGCTAGGGGGTGTGTCTGCGTTTGAGCAACTTTACTCTATGGTGCTCCTCGGTGCCCTATGGTGCCCTGGTTGGCGCGGCGCACACGTCCTCGCAAAGAGATTGCACTGGTTAAAGCGCTATTTTGCTATGGGCACCTCTATTGCACTGGGTTAACTATTATTAAACTATGAGCAACTCTATTGCACTGGGTGAAGCGCTGCTTAGCTGCAGGCAATTATATATCAGGATCATTTAAAATATTTATTTTCGTTCACTGATACATTGGCCATTTCACTGCGTTTTACTACTATTTACACATATTTTTGTCTGGTATTATTTTATATACTATTTTAAAAATAAATACGAAGGGGAGTGGTGGGACACGAACCGTGAATGCCTCTTCGGGCAGCTATTTTGGGTATTTAAAAAAATAAAATTAACTTTTTACTTTTTATAACTGTGATGGGGGTTTACAATGTCAGGGAGTGTGGTGTTGGGTGCAAGGACATATGAGCGGACTCGCTCTTGTGTATTTGCTTTTACTTTTCAATCACTTGCAGGGGCGTGGACATTTAGACTGCTCGGCAGTCGGATATGCCCCCTGCTTTCTTACATGGTCCGTGTACGAATTACGGTTGGGTTAGCGTGCCCTCATGCATATTCATGGCACGCTGACGTCATACCATTCAACTGCAGCCTCCAAGTAAGACTTATTAAGTCTTACACGGAGGATTCGTGAATCCGGGGGACTGTTTTTCACAGTTTATTCACAAGACACTGAAGTGCAATATTTTTTAAATAAAATGAGCTCACAAGGCTGCAAGACCATGAAAAGCTTTCAAAGGACCTAAAGTAAAATTAGTTGCATATTTATTTCTATTTACAAAAAGTTTATTTATTACTTTTATGCTAGTTCACAAGTGGATAATGCAGTCACACAGAAGAAACAATGTCTTCTGTTTATGTTGAAAATAAATCAGGAAGCAGAAACTACAAATGCTTCAGTCTCATTTTATATGGAAAGTCCCCATAATGTGTTTTTTCCCCTAGTGTCATGTTGTTAGGGAAAATCCAACTAATGCTCCTAAGGGTAAGACAGAACTGTGTTTACTAACAGCTGTGTATCTAAATCTGTAGGAGACAAAATCATATGCATATATACTTCAACAGATATTTAAGACATATGAAAATCAGCAATGTTAAGTTCCTCTTTCTTAAAATAGACATTGAGATACACATTGTGAATTCTGTTCGTTCCATTTCCCCTTTGTATTTTCCTTTACCAGATTACTACACATAAAATAGAAAACATTAACTTAATTAAGTTTAATACAAGGTATCTGTTATGTGACGTGAACATAATGCCACAGATCACAAAAACTACGCAGAACATTCTACTGTTTTCCTTTAGTCATCTCCCTGCACCACAGGTGAATTTCTTATCTTCTGATAGGCAATATTTTTGTGAATTTAAAAAATGTATTCGGTTTCTCTTCTTTTCTTTGTATTATTTGAAGGTTTGAGACAAAGAATACTAAGGACTGTGTATAATACACACAATCCTTAGTGTGTTTGTTTAATACATTTATAAACTAGTATGAAGCAATTTCTTAATCTTCTATGATGTGATAAATAATAGTCATAAGATCACAGAATCATAAGAAATACAAGAAAGTTGAGTCACAAGACCATTTTTCCTGTCTAATACCCATCTTCTTGCAGCACCCCATTAGTTCCTCAGACAGGTTTAGTGTGAAATTGGGAAGCCTGACAGCTCTATAATGTTTTTTTTTTTGACAAGCGTTATTTGTGCAAAGTAAAATCAATAAAGCCACTTAATTTGTAATGGACATTGAACTTCTCCCCACTATGTTGCAAGGGAGCTTGCATTCTGCAAAAACAACTTACATTTATATCTCCCTGTAAAACCTCTAAATTTAGCAAAATGACTTCTTTAGATTGTTGGAGATGTAGTAAAGACGTTTACATTTGCAAGAAGTAGTTTTCAGTGATTTGTTTACTTCACATAAATATCACTCACTGAATTACCTTCACTGAGTCGACATGAATCCTATGACTGTGGGATTATGAACTTGATGAGGTCTGCTTGTGAGGTGCATTACCAGTAGAGTGTGAATGCTGTAACCGCCCCACAACTGGAGGTGTTGGAGCATGGTACGGTCCAGATGCAAATGTGGACTATAAATCTGTGATCGACTCATAGGTATAAGTTCATACACTGCCATTCCAGGTATGTAGCTTTCCCTGACCTTGGATAACTCTGCCATTGAGCTTAGTGATGGAGAAACAAGTAATCCCCCGCATTGATGTAGCTGTGGCAGTGGTTTGTTGCACCACAGACCTCAGTAGACCAGTCATTTCTGTGTCCTTGATCTTCATATATTTATAGATGTCATTCAAATGATGCCCTTCTTGACTAGCTTGAAATTAACTGTGCCTGATTTTGTTGTGTTATTATACATCATGTAACACTGATATTATAGTTCTTGATATATGAAACAATATCTGTCATTGCAGACATTATAACATTTTTATTTTAAACTAAGGTGGGTGTAGCATATAAGGATGTATGCAGTTAAATAGTGATGACATGATAGCTGTATCTTCAAGGGGAGATATCAGTTGTCTGTGTACCATGTGGCTTCTTCATCACACACATTAGTAAAGCCTTTTGTTGACTACACATCACATACAATATCATTTCACTTATTCATCTGTACGTATATTACACTATATAAGATACTAAGACTTCCTGTTTTCTGTATCTTACAGTGTCACTTATGATCCTATGCATCTTGCCAGCCTAATGGCTTAGTTATCTGTGCCCATTTCTTCTGAGGAGGTTGGGAGCTGGGCATTCCCAGGTTAGGCAAGAGCATGGAAGCCCATTTGCTCTTGCCAAAGAATCCCCATCAGCCCTCTGTTCTCCAGCAAGATTTAGGTGGTAGGGAGTGGACTAAGTTGATGGTCCTGTGGGATGGAACACTGTCTATCCCACTGGGCACATTTCCTTCCTTCCCACCTCAACACCTCTTTTAAGCTCCTCTATTGCTGTTGTCTGAGTGGCAATGTCCACCGGCACTATAAAATTTCCTTGGATAAAATTTCCTTGGCTTACAAAGTGATGCACCGGGACAGTGCTGACTTAGCAGACTTCGTCTCCACTGGGTGTAGCACCTAGTGCTCCTACTAGGTGTCACCTGTGTGGCAAGTCAGAATCACGTATCTTATCACAGAATCAGTGTGCAAACAGAAGCTGATCACTCCCATTCTACCTGGTCAGCTCCTAAATGCACCTGAGCCACTAACTGAACTCAGGTTACCTGTGACCCATGCAGGGCTTTATCCTACACCTTACTAACTCTGTGCAAAAGTTGATACAATGATTCTCAAAGGTAAGCCTAAGATGTCTTAGTAAACCAAAATCCTACTTATCACTAGGTTCCTTTTATCAGATAGCCAGGGAGCATTTGTACTTAAGTCACTCAAAGTCACAAAATAGTTAAATTGCGGATTAGGGAATCAAACCTTGGACTACAGGAAGCATCATTAACAGCTCATACTCTAAATCCTCTGCTCTAGCTGCCAGGGTTGCCTAATCTGCACTGCATGCACAATGAAAACTTAATTTTGCTTTGTCTTCAACATTGGCCCTTAGAAACCCAAATTGTATCTAAAGTTTTAGTTCAGAATTTCACATATGTGTATATTCCTTTAAACAATTGTCAATTTAGTATCACTCAGAATCCTGTATGTCATATGGTCTCATTTAATATACAGTGCTGGGCAATCTGAAAGAAAAGGTGATTGGATGGCAGCACTGCAATTTGTGTTTTGTGTCATAACTTTGTAGGTTTTGAATGCAAATGTTACATGGTATCAGAATGAATTGTAACCAAGTCGTTTTTCTTTTATGAAAGAATTGTGTCACTATAGTATGAAAAAAGTGTCCGCTAGACAAGTTGACCAAAAACTGTAAATTGTGGAGTTAGTAATTTGATTTAGTTTTGATTGTGACCAGTAAATCTAACCAGCCTGAAAAGGCATAGTGTGCTACATGTATGCAAGTTAAAGGGGAACACAGCCTTAAAATGTAATGCTTCGAGTGGAGAGAAACAGACAGATGGAATATTATGCTGTTTTGAGCATTCACTTTGTATCAATGAAGTAGTAGTGGTACCATATATTTGGCCCCCCTACAGTTTATTAGTGAGTCCACTTCAAAGAACTGCATCAACAAATTCATCACTGTGAGGCATAAATACTGTGAAGAAATTTGTAAAGAAATCAAAATGCTGTACCAACAAAATCAACAAATTAATAAAAAATAAAAAGCACCATGCAAAGTCTTTATTTTTCTAGCTCATTACAGCACAGGCAAGGTTTTCTCCATCCAAACAGAATTCACTAAAACAATCAAAGGAAACAAAGCTTCATTTGAGGTAAAGCTTGCTATCAGGATAAAAGATAAAGAATAAAGGATAATTACACCTGGAAAATGAAGAGAAAGGAACAAGAATGCAGTGTGCTAAAATACAATGGTGGCACATTAAGGAAGCTGATATAGCCAGTGTATACTAAAACACAGAATTGTTGTAAACTGTTCTTCTTTCATGCAATATGAGCCCACTTGAAATTACATCTGCAGAGGTCACTGTTGTCCTCATACAGCCAGCAACACCAACTTCATGGAGCCAGATGAGATACTACAGACATTCAATTGTGTGATCAAAAATAGCCTGGTGTACCCCTTACATGCATTCATAACAGAACTTAAAAACAAAAAAACAGCTATGTCCCTGACAGCAGGAAGCAGGTTATTGTAGTTCTAATCCACAAGAGAAGCCCCTTTACAGAACTTAATAATTATAAACAGATCAACCTCACAAGCATGGTATTGGAGTGACTCGTCAGAGAATTTATTTAGGCAGACATTAGAAACCTCATTTTTCTTTGACCTAACTCAGTATAGTTTGTCAGAGGTAGATCTTGTATGCTTAACCCTCTACACTTTTGACTGCTGTCCTGAACATAGGTTCACTTGTCCAGGCAGCTAAGCTTGATTTGGATAACGCATATGAAAGAAGCATACATAAACTCAAGAATCTAATAGTAAATGAAGCAGTAGCAACCAGGTCACACAAATAAATACATTGCTATATACAGCAGCTAAGAATTTCTATCTTCACCATTCCCTGTTACCAGTAGAGTCCCTCAAGACTTTGATCTGAGATCTCTCCTTTCTTGACATAATTTTCTCTGACAGTCTCTAGCTCACAACAGAGACAGGTGAGAGAATTGCCTTTAACCCCACTGACACTTCCTCCCAACAAATGGCACTTATACTGGTATAGAAGCAACCTTGCCTTCAGTGTAAAAAAATGCATCATTCTGGCATGTGGCAACCCTTCAACTACCTTTATATTCTACAGATGGACTAATGGACAATAACTAAACTTTAATAAAACATTAAAGGACCTTGTAGTCTATATCTATCTATCTGTCAATATATACATATATATATATATATATATATATATATATATATATATATATATGTGTGTGTGTGTGTGTGTGTTTGTGTGTGTGTGTGTGTGTGTGTGTGTGTGTGTGTGTGTGTGTGTGTGTGTGTGTATTTATTTATTTATTTATTGTTTACATCATATGGCCAAGGCAATCCAAAAAGAACACAGAGATGCATATCTGATGATCACCAATGGGATAAAGAGCCATGGGGGTAATTGCCCCCTGTGTACAGAAATTATCAGGCCAATTCTAGAATGCTGTAGTATTTGTGATAAATACTTAAAAGTACAGCTTTAAGTAAGCATTGTTTAATTATGTCACATCACAAACTATTAATTGTTAGAATTTAAAAATGGAGAGTTGGAAGAAATCAGAGTCATCACCAAATGCAAAAACATTAGAGAATAAAGTTTCTGAGTTTGCACAATTAACAAGAAAGCCATCTGGTTGTTTCTTCCTATGTTTGGACTTGGCATTATGTGTTTTGTTTAGCTTTTTGGAGTTACTAGTGCTTTGTATATTTTATTGTGAATGTTTGTTTCCTAGTAGTTTGTTGTAAAAACGCAGATAAAAATATTGAAACTTTATGAACTATACTGGATTCTTTCCTAAGGGGTGGCATAGTTTAACAACAAAATACGTGAAATAATGAAGCACTGAAATGTTTACCCAAGACTGGTGTAATAGCAATGGACAGAAATATGGATACATGAAGACATTATGTTTATTATCCTAGTGACACACCTTCAGTTTTTACAGAAGTTCCTTTCTCTATTACATTTTAATGCAAAAGAATTCAAACATTTTATTACCAAAAGATGCTGCAGCATTATGTTGAGCTGATGATAACACCTAAAGGTCTCCATATAGATATGCAAGCATCTGTAGCTTTTAAGGTTGATCAGTACGATCTTAAACAATGATTGATTAAGGCTGAACTGGAGTATTTCCCGAAATAGCCCTCTGGAGTAATAAAAGGTGAGAGAGAGCAAGAAACCATCAGAAGCACCAGAAATTGCTGAGACAGACAGAAGTCCTGCAATTAGAGTTTTGCTTGGCAATACCCTCCTGAAGGACATCAGTGATTTCAGATGAGGAAGGGTTCCCAAGCTATATCAAAGCTTAGGGGATGCCAAGACTCCAGAGAGCAGGATTTGACTGAGAGCATCACATGTCCACGAAGAGAACATACAAGTGTGAGTTATTTTAAGGAAATGATAGTGCAGAGCATAAAAAAAAAAAAAAAAAAAAAATTTAGACGTATTCACGTTTTTTAAATTGTTGTGACAAAAAAAAATCTTAGGTCCTCTCAAATAATGTTATTGGTGTTTGACCTATTGTTGTATTGACCACTATAGGTATACACATGCGGCCTGGGATGTAGTGCTTTTTTCTAATATAATCTGCCTGTTAGTCACTCTCCATTGAATACTACATCAGTCCCCCCCCCCCCAAAACTAGCTCTAGGTTCCCTGTTTGTGCAGCTATAACATATATTTTTCCTTACACACAATTATAGTAGGTGATGTTAACACTGACTGGTCAAGTCTCTCCTCCGAGATAACCATTTATAGTGTAAACCTATACAATTTCCACCAACTTGTCACTGATCCTATCAAAATCAGGTTGAAAATGGAAAGACTACCATATCAGACTGCTTATTAACAAGTCACCTTAACAATATAAGCTTCCACTGCACCTTAGCAAGCATGTTTAGTGACCACCTGTCCATGCATGCCACAAGGGAATGTCATATATGTCCCAGGGAACACCTATATAAATCCTCTTGCAGCATAAACAACTTTGACCTGGAAC
This sequence comes from Protopterus annectens, assembly GCF_019279795.1. Classification (NCBI taxonomy): domain Eukaryota; kingdom Metazoa; phylum Chordata; order Ceratodontiformes; family Protopteridae; genus Protopterus; species Protopterus annectens. The sequence goes on from NC_056744.1 coordinate 996,807,254, forward strand.
TGTTTAACACCTCACTACAATTTCAAAACTGGAACATCCTAAAAATATTGACACTTGATGATGCTGTTTGTGAGGCTGCCAGCCCAGCTAGCTGGAATTTTGTAAATAATTCTATGTCATTTGTGAATATTAATATGATCTGTATGCTTGTCTTACAAGTCTAAGAAAACTATGTGCTATGTGGATATTAAACTACTGGTGCAGAAGTATGTGTTGAACTGTATATGTACTCAGCTTCAAAAATGTAACCACGGGAGGGGGCATGGCCAAGATGCCAAGGAGTTAGCTGCACTGTCTTGATGCTCTGCCTGAAATGATTTTTTCTGACAGGATTTTTCTATTTTAACTCAACAAACATTGAAGAATTTTTCCACAACTACTTACCTTGATATTACCTGTCAGAAGTTCTGTCACCAGTTACAGACTGAAACTGCTATGAGTCACTATGAGTCACTCAAAGACATCTCTACAAGACAGCACTATGAAAAAGGAACTTCAAACAATAATCACCAGCATTCAAGACCTTTCTATAAAGATGGATAATTTAGAGAAGATTATGGAAAATATAAAGAAAGAAAGCAAAAAAGAAATTGATGACTTAAAGGAAATTATTACTACTCACTCTGACCAAATAGCAGCTATAGAAGAATCAGTAAGTGAAATAGATGGCAGGCAAATGGAAAATGACAACCAGATAAACTTTTTACTAAAGCAAAATAACCAGTTACTAGAAAAGGTGGAAGACCTAGAGTGTAGATCCAGAAGAAACAACATTAGGATCTATGGAGTTCCAGAGAAAATGGAATGAAATAATATGATTCTCTTCCTAAATGATTGGCTTCCAAAAATACTAATCCTCCCCAAATTTTTATCTTTCCGAATCAAGACAGCCCACAGGTCCCTGTCATATACATCTGCATCAACAATTCAAAGGCTGTGAGATCCATCATTGTAAAATTCCTATCTACACAAGACAAAGACTTAATACTAAAAGCGGCATGGTCAGGAAATCTAGTCCAAGTCGATGGGAAAAATATAAGATTTGACAATGATTACACTTCCACTGTGATCACAGAAAGAAAAGCATGTGTCACAATTATTAAAGACTTAAAAAAAGCCAACATTAAAGCCCAGATAATGTTTCCAGCCAAAATCAAAATTACCATCTCGGATGGTCAAAAACTACTTAGTTCTCTTGAAGAAGCATCAGCCTTCATGAGGAAAAGCAACTTACTTGAGAAAGTAGAAGAAATGGACCTTTCTTTTCCCAGTCTATAAAGACAAGCTGCTAATGGTAAAATAACTACAGCTGACAAATCTAGTAAGAAGCTTAAGGGGAAATAGTATAAAAACATCACCCTCAAAACTTATTAATAAACAATACATCTGAAAACACAGGATACAAATGGAATCATAAGGTACATACTTTCTACTTATTTAGTAAATATATATATACTTAAGCCTGCTTTCTTCTATATTACCTTTTTCTATTTCTTGATACTGCTCTCTTTTTTCCTACTTTCTTTTGTTTTTCATTCTTTTCCTTTTATTTTGCATAATAATATATACAGTTGCTAAGTACTTCAATATAAACAAACTTGTTTAAATATTTACTTAAAAATAAGCTGCAGTAATATAAACACAGTACAGCAAACATTTATTATGCAGGCTATGCATTACATCAATGGTAACATAATATTGCTACCCAACACTTATTCTTTTTTCTCCCCTCTCCTTCCTATCCATTCACACTGTTCTATTAATCTCACAGACACAGTCAGCAAATGACAATAGCCTTCAAACAACAGCTTCACACAGTATGCAAATGATTCACATTGCTCCTATTTAAACTTATTACAATTAACACACTATACCCATCATATAAAATTATAATAAGATTTCTACACAAAGTATACATCTGCTGTGACCATACAAACAATTTACACAGACTTTTGACTCTATAAATTAATATGAGATAGATAGCAGAAAGTTTTTATTTAATATGTAAATAGTGCTAATTTTATATTTAAAAAAAGCATATTAAAGCTGAGGGAAGTGGAAGGGGAAAGAGGGCTTTACAATATACAGATCTACTGTTCAAAAAGAAATATTTTAAGCATTTTAACTCTCTCTGCCTGTTTTTTTTTTTTTTTTTTTTGTTATGCATGAGAGGCATACAACATCCTTGAGCACAATCTACTTGTTTAAATTATCTTCAAGCTGTATTTTGCCGCCGAAAAATCAAAAAGCTTCAAAAGAACTCTTTCTCAGGCCTAGAACACTTCCTGCTTGTTTGTAAACTGATTACATCACTGTAACAGCATTAATAGACATGCAGCATGACCTTTGACCTCTCAGCATGATCAGATGATATCTGAGGAGAATAAGAAAGTTAATGCCACAGAATTGCTGAGAACAAAAGGACTATTAAGAAATGAAATGATTTGCTTTATGTAAGTACTAAATGCTGCACATTGTTATAGAAATTTTTTTTATGGTAAATGATATTTTGACTTTGCTAAAATGCATATTCAGTGTTTTAATTACTTGTAATAATGCAGATATTTAAACAAGCTTTTAACTGAAGTTCACAGATAGGTTTGTAGAAAGGCTTCTATGTGTTCAGTTAATGAAAATATTTAGCATACAGAAAGATTTGTTTTGTCTGTTTCTCTTCTTTTCTCTTTATGATAATTATTGTGCTTTCCTCAGTTTAACTGACTTATTTATATCCCCAGTTTGATGAAAATAAGATGCATATGCTTTTAAAAGACCAAAGTTCTTATTTAACTACAATCTGTAAAAAAAAGTACCAGCTCTCACAAATTTACAGAGAGAGAGTTACCAGTTTCTAGATACCTGTTTTGTTATCTAGCTTTAATAACTAACCTTTTTGAATATAGCTTATTCTAAGATACATATGCATAGGTCAGTAATCCTGAACTTTGGTATACATTTGTAGTTCATACGCATCGTTCTATCTAGGTATACATAGGTATAGCTCTATATGACTAACACACAACCACCCTTAAAATATGTACCTAGATATGTGTAACCTGTTATGTTTGCATAACAGTATATAGGGGGTCTGAGGTATTCAAACCTACTTTGTCTGTGTATCTATAATATTTGCTGTTCAACTGTTGCATATTACTGTGTTGTCTCTGCCATTTATACATGCACATGTTTATAGTTGTCCCTAGCATAATATGTACAGAAGTCATATATAAGTAATTTCTTCATTTGTTATTGCCAGGACTTGCAATACCTGTTCTTATTAATTTAAAGAGAGAGAGAGAGAGAGTTACTTACTAGTTTTTGGATAGCTATTGTGCTCTCTAGTTTAAATCTTAATAGCTTTTACTTAAAATTGTTGATAGTTCCATGTTTTTTATTACCTCTATCTGGAAAACCTTTTAGACTCATAGCTAAACATAAGCTAGCTAAAGGCATTACTATTTTCCTACTCCGGGAAAAATATACTAGGTCTTTTGTTTTAAAATGACTCTCTGATTTGGTTGTACAAAGATAATTACTTCTAATATACATAATATCACAAATAACATATTAACTTTAATTTCACACACTTTGATATTTCACTATTATATCAAACATATATATATATATATATATAAATATAAAACATATATATATATATATATATATATATATATATATATATGTATATATATATATATATATATATATATATATATATATATATATATATATATATATATATATATATATATATATATATGGGTTCCATACACTAGATCAAATTTTCACTAATTCGAAATAGTGCATGGAATGCTCACTGCAGCGAAAGTGCACTTAATCGAAAGTGCACTTACGCGAAGTTCAGTACAACGAACAGGTGTACTGAACTTCCGTGCAGTACTCACGGACCTTAGGGTTAGGGCACGGGTCATAGTAAGGGGATAACCCACAGGTCTATCCCCTTACCATGACCTGTGCCCTAACCCTAAGGTCCGTGACGACTGCAGCACAGTGAAGGACATTGCAGTGTCCTCCACTATGGTGCGATAGTCATGAATCTTAGGGTTAGGGCATGGGTTAAGGTAAGGGGATAGCTTTACTAACTATCCCCTTACCCTAACCCATGCCTTAACCCTAAGGTCCGTGACTATCGCACCATAGTGGGGGACATAGCTTGTTTTTTATGTCCTCCACTGTGCTGCGGTGTTTTCGGTGAAGTGCACTTACGCAAAAGTTCACTTTTGTTAAAGTGAACTTTCGCAGAAGTGAGGCTTCCTATTACAAGTTCGAATCAGTGAACTTTCGTTCTTGTAATAGGAATCCATATATATATATATATATATATATATATATATATATATATATATATATATATATACACACACACACACACACACACACACACACACACACACACGTCTACTTTGAAACATCTAAAACCCATAACATCTAATTTCATAACATTGAGACCAGAACATCTAAATCCCAAAACATCTAAAACCCATAACATCGAATTTCATAGCATCTAACACTACAAATCACAAGAAAATAACATTGCCTCCACATATAATGACACCAAACTATCAAACACACTTTTTACTACGTTTCTGCAGGGGGGGTTGCACCCCCCCATGTGTCCCCCCCTGTAAATTAAATATACCAACTCCAAGATCGCACTACAGTGGGAAAAAGTTAATTTCCTAGCCCCACTGTATCAAACCCCCTGCAGAAATGTATTAAAAAGTGTGTTTGGTAGTTTGGTGTCATTATATGTGCAGGGGATGTTATTTTCATGTGATTTGTACTGTTAGATCTTATGAAATTCAATGTTATGGGTTTTAGATGTTCTGGTCTCAATGTTATGAAATTAGATGTTATGGGTTTTAGATGTTTTGAAGGGGACCCATGTATATTATATATATATATATATATATATATATATATATATATATATATATACATATATATCTTGTTTCTTTCAGCTTTTCCCGGTTAGGGGTCGCCACAGCAGAACTCCGGTCTGCTAATGATTGGCAGTAGATTTTGACTTGCTGGCTTGCCGGGCCTAATGCACAACCTTCAACGAAGGAACGCCCATTCACGCATGTCACCACACAGAAGACGCTCTAACTGAGAATCGAACGGGCAACGTCTAACTGTGAGGCGACAATGCTACCGCAGCACCACCAAGCTCATTCCCATAAGAATGTAATTACAGACAATACTAATGCTTATGTTAAAAATTCTACCCAAAGACTGGGAGTTTTGTGAATTACATGATTCATTAGGATAAGACAGAAATGACCAACCAGGATGGCTGGAATGTGATTGAATTTAACTCTGTCATAGCTGAAAAAGATCACATAGGGTTTAGCACAAATGCCTACATCAGAGAATGAGCAATTGCTTGGGAAGTTTCCTGGTATGATACAATATCTTACATTTTTTTTTCTGATCACATCAGAAATAACTATGCCATTAAGGAAATTATTGGTTCAATATTTGAAGATTTGGTCCTGGACAAGAATAGTTTTGAATTCCTTAAATAATTACTGGCAAATGTGTCGACAGTGAAACGTTCTGATGTAAAAAAGCCAATTCCCATTTCCCAAAGATGCCAGTCAGAATGAGAGTGGAGCAGTGATTTTACAAGAAAATAAACCAACTGCTCAGTAGCCTTTATTGACTGTCACAAAAATATATGCTCAGACAGAAAAATGTTGGCTGTCTGTAGAATACTTATGGGAAAGCAAGTACTAATGGAAAGTGAGTATAATCCATTGCAGAAAGTATTCAAGAAGCTATTGCTCAAGTATGCTACATAGTTTACAAAGAATATGATTACTTTTTAATAAAAATATGACTTGACAGTGATTGAAGCCAGGAAAAGACACATGTATAGTACTTATGCTGAATTGTACATATTTACCAGAGCAGTAAGGTAATCTGTTTAAAAATTTAACTGGGAATGAACTGGATAAATCATTAGTTGCCTTGACTGAAAAGAAACTAAGAGTTTCAGAACTAAACTTGGAAATTTGCAGTGATGCAAGTAGTTAAAAAGAGGTTTACCCAATCATAAGTGTACTATGATATTAATCTCACTGCTCAGAATAGATGAATTAACAACAGACAAATCAGCTAAGAGAAGTACTGTTGGTAAGAATACTCGTCTTACTTGGGCATTGTCAGCTTTGTAAAAAAAGGGTTCCTGATGTGTTATTTTGAACAGGAATGCTCTGCACAGAGCTAGAAATTCACAACTATGTTGTGTGTAGAGCTTATAACAATAACAATACTTTACCAAAAGACCATAGTGTAAATATGGAACAGATCTATTTCAATATCAGTGAAACAAATAAATGATTAGTGCTGACTGTTATTCATAGTTTCTAGAAATCATGACATTAACAGATAGTATGAGTAGAGATATGGTCAGCACAATGAAAGCTATATTTTTAAGGTGCACCATCGCTAATGTGGTTTTATCAGAAAATGATACACAATATGTAACCATGGAGTTCCAAGAAAATTTTGTAGTAGTGGGGATTTCAGTACTTTGGAAAAGCTTTCCACAGTGGCAAAAATCTAATGCAGTACTAAAATGTGCTTTACAGAATGGGTGAGCTGTACACCCGTACAATCACCACTCTGATTGGAAAATGAACATTCTCTAGCAGGGTGTTAATGAATAGGTGATGCCCACTGAAAAACGAGTCTGTCACTTCAAGGCAGCATATTAAGCTGCCTCCATGGAGCTTGGACTGTAACAGAGATAAAGTCCGCCATTATTTTACACATGCTAAGCAGTACTTTTGTTGTTTAGTCAGTGTAAATTTAAAAGAAAAAAATAGAAAAGTTTGTGTTTGTTTGTATGTGTGTGTGTTTATGTGTATATGTGTGAGTGTATGTGTGCATGAAAGTAAGAGTGAGAATGGTCAAGCCATTATTTTATGCTCTCCAAGCAGCACTTTTGCAGTTTACTGAGTGTAAATGGATAATAACAAAAGAGTAAAGTCTGTGTGTGTGTGTGTGTGTGTGTGTGTGTGTATGAGCATGTTTATATTTCTGTCTGCATATGTGAGTGCATGAGTGCTTCTGTGCATGAAAGTGGAAGTGTATGGGCAGGATTCACGAAGCCTCCGTGTAAGAGTTACAAGGCTTACACGGAGGCTGCAGTTAAACAGTGTGACGTCAGCATGTCATGCATATGCATGAAGGCATGCTGAATCACACCTAAGGCTAACACGGTCCATGTAAGACAATAGGGGGCGTGTCCGTAGGCCGAGCCCTGCAAACGGACATGCCCCCAGAAGAGTAAAAGTCCCGAAAGTAAACCTCCATGACAGAGCCCATGTAAATGTGAATAAACACAACACAACACATGCCCCCACAGACTATGAGCATAAAATGTAGAAATGAACATCTTATATATTTTTTTAAATTGTAAAGATGTTTGCCCGTGAGTGCGCTTGTTTGCGTGGGTGGGCGTGCCCGTAGCTTAGCCACAGTTAGCAGTCAGTGGAAAAGCATATAAGAACTAAATATGCAAAGTAAGCCAAGAAGCAATAGCGTAGCGGTAGAGATGTCGGCTGAAGAGCAGGCAGTCATGGTTCGAGCTCCCACAACATCAATTTTTATTTTAGTGAAATAAGCACGAAACAAGTCCCTGACATATATGTACACATATAAAATTATATTTTATGTAAAATGTAATGAAATGGGCCACGTATTTTGAAGAAATGTGAGATAATAAAAAAAATAAAATGTCAGATGTGCCTATAGCTGAGCTACAGTCTAACAAGTTGAGTACATCTGCCTGTAGGTGAGCAGTGTTTTAACAGGTGTAAAATGAGTGCCCGTAGGTGAGCAGTGGTTTAACACGCTAAAACTGTGTGCCCATAGCCGAGCTGAGCGTAATATGCATGCTGACAGCCAAATGACGCGTAAACCAGCATAACCCGTTTGCGTGGAGCTGCGCGCCGCACCAACAAGCTAACCGACGGGCAACGTTGAGCAAGCTGTAACAAAACTGCCTTTACACAGACACACCTCCTAGCCTGTGTAGACAGTCATAAAATATAAAAAGCAGTGGCCAGGTTCGAACCCAGGATACCATGCACCATAGTCAAGGTACTGAACCACTAAGCCATGACAGTTGCACTTAGAAATGCAGTAATAGCATATATATAGGAATGAATAGAAAGAGGAGCATGTCAAAGCAGGTTTTGTGAAGCTGATACAATTCCAAAATGGCCAATCACAGATAAGTGCGGGAAAAACGGCATATATAAGCCCCATAGGTGGGAATACACAGTATAACCGATTGTAGAACTGACTTGCAGCCAGAATGTCAGGTGTAGGTGAGGGTAGTTGCTTCCGAGCACAGAGGTGGGGCATTGAGGAGTCCAAATATATGGTTTTTCTCCTTGTCCACAATCATGAGGCCCAACTCATGCAGGGCCAGGTCCTGTGGGGAGCATATAGGGCTGAGGTGTGGGACCGGTTGGCTCATGATCTCACCAGTGCCACAGGGATACCAAGGACTGGTGAGCAGGTTCTTCACCACCATGCAGACCTGAAGAGATGGAAGCAGGACCAACTGAACCGTTGGATCCAGGAGGCCCGGCAAATCCCCAACGCCCCACTACTGAGTAAGTTACATGTAATTATTTATGTAAGAAATTAACCTAGCTGATATTATGGAAATGTGTATTCCAATATTACTTTATTTATATTACAGCTGCAGGTGTCCGTTCTGCGAACTGTAGAGCCTATGGTGATAAGCTGGCACAGTTGCGCCACCAGGCAGGTCAGTAATTCTCTCCCTGTAACTGTAAATAAATATATAAGTATGGCAGTTAGCAAAAGAGTGCAGTGTAGTCACTAATCAATAAAATGTGCAAGTAACAGTGTAAGAGGGTTTGCAAGTATTGCTTGATTACAAAAGTGTGATGCAGCCTGTAATCCAAACATAAAAATGAAACAAGTCTGAAATAAAGATGTCCCACCTGTAATATAATAGTAAATAACCTGCAGCAGGCTGAAAAGTACAGCTGCAGAAGCTGGGTAAAACACATGTGTGAAATATATCCCTGTTGAAATACAGAAACATGACAGAAGTGAGACTGTTGGAAAGGATTGTTATAACTACAGGTAAAACATGTCAATAAAGCCTACAATTAAGTACCATCCTGAATTGTAAAAATAAAACAAGTGAGAGAGTGTGAGAAAGAGTTATGAATCCACCAATAAAGTAGTAATAACTCCTGAATAAAGTATACTGCAGTCAGTACAGAATGAAATGAATGTGACAGGCAGAACCAAACAGTAACATGTGTTGAAATGGTACCGCAGCTGGAATGTGTATCCCAAAATCTGGATATGTTGCTCTCAGTCTGCAATATGCAGATAGTATGGTTGTCTGAAATACCAAATATCCACAGTTGTCTATAGCTATATAAAGCAAATGTAGCAGGATGATGTAGCTGAACAGAGCCAGATATGAATGTGTATGAATAAAAATGAAAATGTATATTGATGTAGCAGTAATATTCCTATCACCAACTTGAAGTAGTTATCACATAGGAAACTGTAGGTAGAACTGTAGTGTGTATATATCTGCAGCTATTAGAAATGTACAGCATACGTATTGGTATTTGAAGTTGTTAATTAAATTTTCTTCACCCTACCCTATAACCATATATAATCCATTCCACGTGAAATTGGTATGTGCAATCACAATTAACACCCCTGGACATTTGTCCTATTGGTTCATACATATTTGCATGTACGTTGATGCATCTGCCCTGTTCATACATCCAAACCTGATGGCCTGTTGCCATCAATCAACCTTGCATGTTGTTGGACTGTGTATTGCTGTTCAAAATATGCATGTGTTATGCTTGCTGTGCAATGGTTTGAATATCTGGGTGTTTGGTTAATGGGAATACTAATGCATGCTGTTACAACTAATTGTGAATGGTATTGTACGTTACTAACCCAAACTGTCATGACATAATGCAAAACATAGGACGACAGGGAAGGCGGGTTCCAGCGGACCCACCTCTCCCTCCTCAGCTGGCGAGTGCACCTGGCAGTAGTGCCCAGGCCGGACCCTCCTCCAGTGGCCTGGTGCCACCCGCGGGTGGAAGCGCTGCAGGGGATGGGGCTCGTACCCCCTCTGCAAGTGTGGCTGGAGGAGAACATCCACTCACCCTCCGTAATGTCCGGACTGTGGTGCATAGGGAGATCTGGGAAGCTGTTCTTGGGCCCCTACGCCAGCTTGAGGCATGGGTGCCACAACTAATGGGCGTGCCTGCTGCCCAGCCTACACAGCCCCCAGCACAGCCCCATCCTGGGCAGTGAAGGCACAGTGGCAACTGCCCATGTGTGGGGATATCAGTTCCACTGTTGCCATCTGTGGGCTCATGGGCTCTAGATATCCAAACATCCATCCCCGTCAATTGTGTAACCCCTCCACATGTGTCATACACCGCCCCTCTATGCGTCTTGTTTGTCTTGTCTGTTAACCTACCCAACCTACCTCCCCAGCTATACCGACTTCCTGTACCTGACATACCACTCTCACCTGAAAAAAAAAAAAAGGGCAATCTGTACCCACAAAACAATTACGCCCCATACATAGCTGCCCATTTTGCACACATGTCTGCTGGACATGGAAACTGTCAATTACAATTGGCTGTACAACAAGTATTATTGTTGTCCTTACACCTCTCTCAGGGGTGGAAGGTTTCAAATGTCACACCAAATTACAAACATATGCACAGCTGTTGCTGATGAAGAAATGGGCAGCTATGGGCCTTACCTACATCCCTCCTGCAAAACCCAAACTTGTTTCCTTACTGTCTTACCCTCTTTGTGACCCATTTTTCACCACTTTCCTGTCTCCCCGTTTTCATTTCTTTCAAAGAAATTAACGCGGGTGTGCGCAAGAGTAAGCACTTTTAAGCAGTTGTAAGCGGGTGTGCGTGGAGCTGAACGCCAGTGCGCATGCGTGAGCTCCGTGCAAACCAGCGCTAACCCGGTTACAACTGCTTAAAAGTGCCTTAGTCACTCTGAATGACAAGGCCTGTAGTCTGCTCAAAAGCAAAATAAAATCCCACTGTCAGTCCTGAACCCAGGACCTTGGAAACAGTAGTCTGCATGACTTACCACTAAGCCATGACTGTTATATAAGAACATTGTGCTACAATAAATATATCATGTAATAATAGGAATGAATGTAAAGGGAATATAGGATGTGTAGTACACAAAGCATGTCATGTATATTTACTGTCAAATGTAGTGGATTTCTATAATAGTAGTGTGTGAACAGAAACAGCCATGCTAGTTGGTAGCTAGTAGGTAATAATGTCACTGTAGCACCTTGCAAGCCACACACATACTCACAGCAGGATAATCACTGCCCATACCCCACAACTTCTTACAGCAACACATCCGGACTAAGTAATAAAAAATGTGGACAAAGGCCCAAAAACAGGGACACATTCCAAATATTGCTCCAACAAACTTAGACAGTTGAGAGAGTAACAGGTTTTGCATTATGTTGGATGTTTGGAAGGGTATGAAGTCTGAAACTGAAATGTTTGTCACTATAGTCTGACTTGAGCCTAGAGTGATTTGCCAGAAAAAGCTGTTTATGAGATATGGACCAAAATATGAGGCAAAAATGTGGACATCCTGCAAATATCTGTACACTTGAGAGGTCTGACACTGCCATATTTGAATAGTTAAGAGCCTAGACATAGCAACAGTGACTGAGTTACAGGGATGCCCCACAGACTCCCTGTGAAATGTACAAACAGTAGGCAGAAAGGTGTTACAACACATGCAATGGTAACTATGAAGTACTGAAAGTATGCACCACTTGCACGTCGAAAATAGTGTAGTAATACATATGCTCATGCTAACCCACAGTCACAACTGCAGAATACCAGGCAATTTAATGGGTGTACCCCACTGATATGTACCATTCCATGAGGCCGATAAAAGATGCACCTGAGAGTCTCTGGGGCCTGCTCAGCAGCATACTCAAATACCCTAATAGATGTCACGGTACACACCATGGCCAGACCACACTGCGTGCAGTAACACCCTAGCAGATATAGCAAGCATTCCAAGGTGTGAATGTACATGGAAAATAGGAAAGCCACAGCAACACACTACAGTCAAGACACCTAGCAGGCATACAAGTAGTGAATGTAAAGGGCAAATATTGAAGCCATAGCAACAAAGTGCAAGAGCCTCTGCTATATACCAGTTACACCACATGTCCCACAGGAAAGCACACACACCCACATTAACAGTAGTAGTAGACTTAGGTGTCAGTGTACATACACACTTAGTACAGGAACCTGGAGAAATGAATGGAGAAATGTTAATCTACAACACAGCCAGAAATATGAGAGAGATACTAACCTTTACACTCACAGAACAGTGTCCACAGCATACCAGCATGGTCCCTGCCCTTAAACTCTGAAAGGGCTACGCCTATCTCACATACCTTTTTATAGCACTGTCCTGGAATCACAGTGAGAACTGCAATCAGTACACAACTGGCTGCATGCAATTAGCAAATGCTGGCTAACAATTGGTGCAGAGGCCATCACATGGACATATGCAGATACCTACAAAAGCATGCTGTACTCCCAGTCCACACATGCAATACTTTCATTGAGGGAGAGAGAGAGAGAGAGAGAGAGAGAGAGAGAGAGAGAGAAAAAAAAACTCATCAAAACCGACTAGAAAGCTGACATCTGCCAACTGGAGCAGCACCAGGACACCAAACCAAATGGCAACGCAAGCAGCTGTGACAAACACAGGTAATGTAAAGTAATACTTTAAAAGTCTACATACTGTGAACCCTCCATATGTGTCATTGGTCTGTATCCATATGTATATGAAGATGTGCATAGGGCAGGGGACATTCAGCAACTATCAGTGAAGGCTGTACATACATATGTATGTGAGGGCATCTATGTGCACATATCAATGTAGGTCGAATGTAGGTTGTAGTGCAATGTACAAAGTAGGTTTCACAGTTATGTATGTTTAGCAGTATGTTAGTGTGTGTATACAGTTTTGTAAACAAACATGTTGATATACCTATCTATCATATGGATACGTATGTCAATATATGTATGTATGTATATATATATATATATATATATATATATATATATATATAATATGCATATATGTATACATACATAGAGAGGGATGTAGGAATACATAGACAGATGTAGATAGATAGAATATGTAGAAACATATATATGTAATACACACATACAGATATAGATATATGTAGATAGATATACATAGACAGACAGATCTGACTATCTACAGATATGACTGTATATGATGATCTCACACTCCCCCTGTCCCACCCCCTCTGTCACTCTCACCCCCTCTCTGTCACACTCCCCCTCCCTCCATATCTATAGCAATATATGTACATTGAGATATATATATGTGTATATGTATACAGACATATATATATATATATATATATATATATATATATATATATATATATATATAGACACACACACACATATATATATATATATATATATATATATATATATATATATATATATATATATATATATATATATATAGAGAGAGAGAGAGAGATGTATATATATTCTGAGTGAGGCACATGTGTACAGATGTATTGCAACAGGTGCCTGGTGACAAAGGCATGGAGTGAACACCAGTGTCGAAACTGAAGTACCATAACCCATTTCAAATCACCTACACCAGTAACCACCAGATATGTGATTGGCTGCCCACCACTGCATGTGTCAGGGGTGAACAGGGTCAAAAATGTGTACAATAGTCCCCCCAATGATAGTCACAGTGGCACATTATTCCTGGAATACCTGCACATGGTATGTGTCAGCAGACATGGTGTGTCAGCTATGGACTGTAGGTCAGTGTACCCCTCCACACCACACAATGGCTGCCACGGTATGTACCTCACATGACAGCTACAGATATGGAGAAGGACACAGTGGCATGTACAACACTGTGACAATGCACTCAAACACATTACCAATGCTCAGTGACTGACAACACCACAGAGTACACACATACTACCCACATAGAGGTTACCACTCCTGGATTTACATACTTAAGTCACACCCATGACAGATGTCCAACAACCATAGTAACACCTCACACCATCCACAACCTAAATGACTGCTGTGTGTCATTCTTGACACCGCAGTAGAGAGTACATGGTGGAGGTACAGGTTCCTACCCACAGATAAGACATACCCTGCAATAAACCACACAGCGTTAAGAAGCAAGACTCCCCATGAGTACATGTCACACATACCCCTGCTGAATGTTAGTCAGATAGGTAATATGCCATATGAGTCACCCTGTGTAACTGTTTGACAGGAGCAGGTACCATCACATCACATGTGCCACAATGGTCAGGGTAGCAGAACAGTATGCTGCTGTAGTCCCAGGGACAATAGCATATTGTATTGTATTGTATTGTAATGTATTGTATTGTGTTGTATTGTACTGGTATGTAGAGGTGCCTGCTTCATGGAGTGGAACCACTGCTGCTGTACGCCAGTGTACAGGTACATATCCTGTAGTCAGACTAGTGTTACATAGCACTTCTATATGTGTGTTTAGCTCCTCTTGGAGTTCATGTAGCATGCAACCGAGGATACCATCAGGTCCCATTGATGCTGTGTTTTTTGCCTTTCTGAGGGCAGCTCTCACCTGGACATCTGTGATGACAGGGAGGTTACATTCAGCTGGGATAAGTATGTCTTAGTTTGGGAGAGAGGGAGGGGGGAAACTTGCACTGAACCTGTCTGCCACAATGTTGTCAATATCTGTGGGTTCAGTGAATTATTTGTTGTTGTGTACTAACTATGAGCATATTGGAGGGTTTCTGACCAGGTTTCTAACATAACTGAAGAAGGCCTTGTGGTTATCTGTAGTGTCCCCGGTGATTTCCCTCTCAAAGTTGCCCATGGATGTTTGTATGAGAGAACATAGCTCTTTACTAGTGCTGATCAGACATGCCTTCCCTTTATGGAATTATGCTCTGTCTTGCAGTAGCTTCCATCTTTTGTTATACAATCTGTCTATGGCTGGGGTCCACCAGACAGGATGCTTTCCCTATGTGGAGAGTGTCTTGGTCTTATATGGGATTGCATGATCCATGCATTCTCGGAGATGTCTGTAGAAATCATTTGTGAAGGAGTCAGCATTGTGGGTTGTGTCTTCCACTGGCCCAGTGGGCTTAAAGGATACCATCTCAGTGTTACGAAGTGTAAAGTTTGCATTTGAAATGTTATTCACTGTAGTTGTTTGTGCTGGTGGTGGAGGTGGGATATGTGTATCCAGGGCAATTAGTTTGTGGTCAGATCACAGTAGTTGATGATGTACCCCATACAGTACCTTGATACAAACCCCCAGAGTGAGGAGGTGCTTTGGACCTGAATCAGTGTTCTGACTGCTGGGGTTTGGTAGCATGTCATATGGAGTGTGCCAGGTACTGTTGCACAGTTGTTGGCTGAGCACTGATACCTGGCCATTTGCATGTGTATCCACCAATAGACAGACAAATGCTATATATGTGAGATATGTTGTATCACAACAGTCGAGTAGCATGTGTAGTATGTGTGCCAAATTCTGCTGACATATTTTGCTGATATCATGTTATTTCCTTTTTCAGGACCATGGCTCACCAGCGCAATCCAGCATACTCTGCAGCTGAGGATGAGGAAATACACCAGAGCCTGGTGCGGGATTATGCAATACTCTTTTCCCGCACCAGCCAGAATCAGCAGGAGAGGGCTGCACTGCGGCAAGACCTGGTCCGTCGGGTAAATGACATAGGCACGCATAATAGGTCATATGAGCAGGTACGACATCACTGCAGTGATTTAATCAGAAATGTCCGTCAGCATGCGCCGGATATCCACAGGCAACAGGTTGCCACAGGTGGAGGGGTGGCTACACATCCCCCACTCACCAGACTGGAGGGACTACTCATAAGTGTTGTGGCTCCAGCCCGCCAACTACAACAACAGCAGCAGACCTGCATTATGATGGAGGCTGGAGCCACACAGCACCAAGACTACGAGCGTGCGGGTAATATGCCGTATGTATAGTTGACTGTTGTGTACACTGGTAGTTAATGCATGTGTGAGGTGTGTCCTTGGTTTGTAGCTGTCATCATAGTATTTAATGTGCAAGTGTGATATTCTCAATATCAGCAGCTGAACTGTGAAAGGCAACTGTTGTACTACTGACCTGTATCATACTCAGTAACAATGGCACAGTTGTGCCCACTGACATTAATTTCCTCACTTCTGCAGGTCCCTCCGGTGTAACAGCAATGCAGCCTATCCATGCTGGTGAGTGTGTATTAACAATACCTTTAATAGTCTTGATAGTAATAGTAATATTAGGCTCACTTAGTAGTGCTCTGTGTATGCATGCAGGTGTGTCTGTGTCTTTGTGTTGATATCTCGCATACTGAGTAGTGTGCAACTATGTGCAAGTGTGCAACTGTGTGCATGTGTTCATGTGTGTACCTGTGCATGTGTGCATGTGTGCATGTGTCCACTTGTGCATGTGTGCACGTGTGCATGTGTGCATGTGTGCATGTGTACATGTGTACACCTGTGCACCTGTGCACGTGTGCATGTGTGCATCACTGGTAACATTGTGTAGACATTGTAAACTGTGTTTCCTGTTTCCCTCCCACAGGTTCTGGTGCTGCTCTGGTGTCATGCAGCAGGGAACCTGAATCAGGTGCCACGGGTACTGATAATGATGACATCTGTGTAATGGCACAGGAAGGTGTGCCAGGGTCCATCATTGGTCAGCCAATTGACAGTACACTGCTGTCAACCCCATCAATCCGCACAGTCATCCTGCCAATACACCCTTTGTCACCAATGTCCCTAGGTGATGGACAGGATACAGTGGGCATTGACCAGGGTAATGTGGTATCTGTGGCACATGCTTCCCCACACAGCAGCCATGGGCATGGCCCTGAGATGGTACCACACAGACAGATGTCCAGGGGTTCTCGTGGGAGCACCTGTGGGCGTACTGCCCCTGTCAGACGTGCCCACAGAGGTCTTACAACCTCAGCTATGTTTCGGGCTGTCATGCAGGCACAGTCACATATGGAACGGTACACCAGACAGGGTCTGAGGGAGCTGACAGCATGTTGCACAGCCATGACTGACAGTATGCGTGACATTGCGGCTGCCATCCGTAATTTCACCGATGTCATAGACAGACGTTGTGGGGACATATTAGATCAGTTCCACAACTACATGTCCATGAGCCAGGGCAATGGTGGATGGTTGAGGCATCGACATGGGCATATGAAAGCAACAGCAGCAGCTGGCAGTCATCGTGGACAACAACAGGGCCGCGGCCGCACCCATAGTGCCAGCAGCAGCCCCGGCAATGCTGGGTCTGTGCTGTCATCAGACCGCCCCAGGAGACCACGTGCACATGGCTCTGGACAGGCCCAACAGGGATCTGTGTCCAGTCAACGAACACCTGCTTCTGATGACAGTACCCAGTCTGGATTGGTATGGGATAAGGTCCGTAGCACCCCTGCAAGGCACAGGTACCATGTCCGTGGCCAGAGACACTGATCTGTATGACCTGGCAGGTACAGTCTGTGGCTGTCCACAAACACCGGTATATGGCAGCCATGAGGTGGAACTGTGTGCATCCATACACACATGCGAATTGACAACACCTAGGGCTACCGCATACATGCACACACTGCATCAACATTGCCCCACCTTGTACTGCTGTCCCTCACCAACACACATACACATACATGTCAATTGGTGGTATCAGTGGCAGACTCAGGCATACCAAGTTCACACCCTGTGCATATAATGAAACTCTGCCAGCTCCTGCAATCTGTAACATCAGTGCAGGTACAGGTTAACATGTTGCTGATGCACAGGGTGACTACATAGACGTGTAGTAATAGTATCATGTTGTTAACAGTACTGTGTGCTGGTATAATTGTGGGTATATCCCAGCATGCCTGATGCAGTAAGGGTATGATTGTCTTGTACTGTTTTCTACACCCATGGTAAGTACCATAGTGTATCATCTGCACATGTTGGCATACTGGTGGTAAGGATGTCAACAGAAGGCTACATACATAGGTAGAACAGGGAATAAGGTAATGAAAGTATTGATACGCAATGATGGACATGTAAACTGCAAGTGGCATGTTGCCCACACTGGACTCTGCAATGCAGATGTTTGAGGATGTTGATATGTGTGCAGTACTACACGACTGGTACAGGACACACAGGAGCACCCTAGCACTGCAAGCTCACATCTCATACCATGCTAGACAGCCCCAACACACAAAACTAACTTTCACAGGAGGGAGAGTCCCCATAAATGTCAGGGATACTGTGGTGGCAGGACAGGTAGCATACATCCTACTAAGTATGGAACCACTGAGTGAAGGCTCAGTGTCTATTTGACATGTGTATTACTGCAGGTATGAGCACCTTGGTTTCCATCCAGTTATTGTACATCCTGATGGTACATGGTCTGTACACTTGTGTGCGCTGAGACTGGACCCTGGCCATCTGACCTGTGTATTTCCATGTACATGTGTATAGTGCCTGCATATTTGCACTGTTACCTACTGGAAGTGGTACAGCTTGTTTGTTGTACAATGGACTACATGCAGCCCTGCTGACTGTAGCTTTGTTTGCATGCATGTTTGCTTGCAGTTACCCTGGAACACTGATCCCACCTGCAATGCAGATTTACAGAGCTTCTGTGGACTCCTAGTGACATATGCATAGCTTACTATATGTATGTCCATGTCTCACTTGACAGAACTTCACTGTTTGTCCTGTTCGTATGTACTTTGCCTGTGACACATTGCATATGACTTACCTGGCATTTGACCACGTGAGCAGTCATATATGCCAGTGCTAACTAATCACAGGCACTACACCCTCACATACTCACCTTCTGTACCTTGTTCCCCATTGGCCCTATGTTCTGTTAATCACCATGGCAATCACAATACTATGGTAGCATGTGCAAAGGTCACTTGTCAGTCACCTCTATGGTACAGTTGTGGAATATGTGAGTCATGTGGCAATGTCACAGCTGCCACATGTACACACTCAATCCTCTCCCCTACACATGGATGTACAACACATGTATGAGATGCAACCACATAGCCAAACTGGGGACTAAGCACTCTGAACCCAGTACTGGCATAACCTGTCAGGTGGCATGAAATATTACAGTGACTACAATACCAGTCTGATGTAGACCTACACTGACAGCAATCCAAACACATGAACACACTGGGGCATTCGTGGAGCCTCAGAATAGCATCCTGCCTGAGCAGCAGACACCTCTGCAGCTGGCACACAGGCATATGTTAAGCCGGAACACAGCACGTGCAACACATAGCACACAAATCCTGTGTGCCAAACAGTCACAGCCTGTACGGCTAGACAACACACCTGCTACAGTTGTGTTAGGTACCTTTATTGTCCAGTACAGTGAGGTCCCACACACCAGGCTGGACAAGGTGAAGGTCACAGTGATATGGCCATGGGGCACTATGTTCCACCACATAACACAAGCATACAGGTCAGTCAGAGGCATGGACACATATGACTCAGTCATTGTCCATGCTGCTATGGCTGACCTGTGATGTACCTCCCTGGACTACATGATAGGGAACATAGAAGGGCTCTCTGAGCATGTGGCACAGGCTGGTATGACCCTGACCTTGGTTGGCATCATACCCTCACCAAGAATGCTGAAGTATTACTGAATGCTGATGAATTACTGTAGCTACAACACCCTAGCTGAAAGGTTCCTAGCATGTAGTCACTGCATTGCTATGGAACAACTTGTTACCACTCCCACAACAGGTGAAAACATGCAGCACCTGTTCATCAACAACATGTAGACTATATGCCCCAGACCAGATGTGTATCCCTCGCTGCTAGGATGATGCCATATACAACTCACACTGTATATACACATACCACATGCAGCACCTGCACAGAAGACCACAGTCATAATGTTATCCAGTGCAAATACCATGTATTCACATGTGGCAGGCATCAGACATGGGAACTATTGAAGGTCACAGGTACATATGTGTATTTGGCACACACATACATCATCTGTTTCCATTGCCATTACTGGTTTAATCGATGTCATGCATTATTGTGAACAACAACCCACACACATGGGCATGCTATGTGACAAAAACACACGTGGCATGTGTGGAATTCAAAGCCATAACTAACTGTGCTATGACAGTAGTGAGAGACGCAGTAGCAGAGTGTGCTATTTGCATTACTAGGAAATTTGCCCTCTTCTGCTGTACTTGTAGGGTGCTGACATCATCTCTGTGTAAAGATTGGAATATGCACCAGCTGGTGTGTTGTACTGGTTGCCAAAAGTGTCAGTTCTCTCATACATGTAATTGCACACACCCTACTTCCACCCCCCACACATACACACACACTTGCTCTTTGTAGGATTCAAACCCCTACCTAACTATGTTATGAAACTCAAGACAGACGCATTAGCGGAGCGCACTGTTCGTATTACTGGGAGGTTTCCCTTCTCCTGCTGTACTTATAGGGTGCTGACATCAACAGTGTTTAGAAAGAGGAATGTGCATCCTGTAGTGTGTTTTCCTAGTTGCCAAAAGGGACATTTCTCTCACACCGAATTGCACACACACTAACCCCCCCTCACCCAAACACACACACACGGAGCATTTGCAGGATTCAAACCCCTATCTAACTATGTTATGACACTCAAGACGGACACATTAGCGGAGCGTGCTATTTGCATTACTGTGAGGTTTCCCTTCTCCTGCTGTACTTATAGGGTGCTGACATCATCAGTGTTTAGAAAGGAGAATGTGCATCCTGTAGTGTGTTCTCCTAGTTGCCAAAAGGGACATTTCTCTCACACAGAATTGCACACACACCATCCCCGCTCGCTCACCCACACACACACACTGAGCATTTGCAGGATTCAAACCCCTACCTAACTATATTATGACACTTGAGGGAGACGCATTAGCAGAGCGCACTATCCAAATTACTGGGCATCTGTTCTGCACCTGCAGTATTTATAGGGTGCTGACATCATTATTTCTACAGAGGTATGTACCTCTATTACTACCTGTCAGGTGGGGGATAGCATATATATGCATTTGCAGCCACCTACTTCAGGGTCAGATATGCACATCAGCACTGGCAGGTTATGTTCCATACCATGCTTCGTGACCACAGGACCTGTAACACACAACACAACCAGTTCGGACCACCCCTCCCACATCCAGGACACACACTTTGCTTCCCTGGGAACAGTGCCAAGATATGAAGGTGTTCACATACACCATTCCAGTTGTTAACGTCTGGTGTGTGGGAACTACTCAGGCCTCTACAACATTACCCTACAGCCACTACAATTTGTGAGTCCATGTGCTATGGCAGGACCACTCACCACAACCACAAGGGGAATGCATATTGCACCTGACCATCTGCAACATGGGTACTCACTGTTCCACACCAGAGGTAGACCACCATTGTTGATATCTGACCATACCCACCTTTCCCTGGACATCCATATCCCATCCCCACCCCCAGACAAGGTTGTCACTGCAAACAAAGTGTATTTATCAAAAGCAGACTTTACACTTGTGAAGACTGGGGTGGAAGACTTCAAATGACCCATGCTGGGGGATTATACAGGCCACTCTGCATAATCCTTGACAATTACATTCTATGAGCATGTGGAAGGTTTGCATTGATCATGCTATCCCAAATATACCCATGACTCCTCCACAACAGGACATCTGTCAGGTGTACACCAGCCATATATGAGCTGTCCAACAGACAGAGTGAGCTAATACATTGCAGAGCAGTAGCCCACAGAGGGAGGACATCTCTGAACAGTACTGGCATGACACTTCAATCCCTCATAATCATCACGACAAAGTGTTGACAGTGAAATTGTCCAGACACTGCAGATAAGGCTCCCCTCAGTCTGTTATTGACGCCCACTTACTGTTAGAGGTCCTCACCAACCCTCTTCCAGCACACACCAACAACATGGATGTGGTTTAGCAAATTCAACCCCTGGGATCTCCACTGTGTCCCAGCTTGATGGAGGCACAGCACACTAGCCTCAAACGGTGCCTTATGTGACCTACTTTACAGTGGCACAGTAGCCTACTGTACTGGGGAGGCAGACGCCAAGCACACTCTGGCTAAGCTTTCATTCCCTAGGGCAAACAGCCTAGTGTTGACCTCTACACCCATATGTTTAATTGTCAGATGCACAATATTTGTTGCTGATATACTGTTTGCAGGTCTTTATTGCCATATCATTCCCTGTTTCTATGAACAACTTGTGTATCTGTGGAAGATGTTTCAATATGAGAGGGATCCACTATATCACTTATGTCTCTGTAGTCATTTAACTGTGCGCACTGGGTGGATTGCTGTAATGTGGTTGGTTCCTGGAATAACACGTACAAATACCAGATATGTGTGGCCAACTGCTAAACTGAGATATGGCCTAAGTGTGTGAGCATGCCCAGTTCAGGCTTTCCATGGCATGTTGTCTGACATATGTCTCATTTATTAAAGTGTGCGAGCATGCCCACTGTGAGCTTTCCATATGTTGAACTCTGCAGTCCACCGCATTTGTGGATAAGTGTGAACTTCAACAATATCTCACGTTTATGGTTGTGTGTTGTGTGTCATGTTGTGTACTTACTGTCCAACTGCTTTGTGTCTGAGCACAACAGGGATTATACTGTGCCTGCAGGGTTTGCACGGGATACTTTGCATACAGTTGTCAACATCCTTTCATACTGACCTAACACTGTAGTACCGTATAGTGTACTGGTTCAATACTTTCACTGTGGTGGACAGTATCCTGGACTTTAGTCCTATCACTGCTTTAAATTTTCATAGTGAGCACAACAGACTGGTTAGGGGCCAGTTGTGCACATATGACCATGTTGCATTATGTTCAGGTGTGAACTATTAAACCAGGCTTGTCCAACATTGGTAGTGTATTCCACAACATAGGTGTACATTGGCAAACACTAGCGATGTGCCCTAGGCCATTTCTAATGCTAGTCAGAGTTTGTGTTTGTCCTTCGACACACATTGTAACTGGAGTTTGCCATGACATATGTCATGGTTAGTATACTGTGCCTCCATCTACCCATGACATAACAGTGTTACCCAGGGTAAACCTACCATCTCCCATCCACTCATCAAGATTCCTCTTGAGGAGAGTCGATGAGTGACTCTCTGGCTAACCTGTACTGGGAGTTTACTCAAGAGTGGGGGTGGCTTCTGTGTTATGGATCATTCAGTACAGCTTGTCCTATGTATGTCAGTGCTGGGGTTCAGGTCTCTCATGTGCATAGCTCACTGCCATTCAGATTGTACA
Organism: Protopterus annectens; assembly: GCF_019279795.1. Lineage (NCBI taxonomy): Eukaryota > Metazoa > Chordata > Ceratodontiformes > Protopteridae > Protopterus > Protopterus annectens. The sequence goes on from NC_056744.1 coordinate 996,830,783, forward strand.
AGGTGCAGCATGTTCATTGATTCCAGCTTGGACATGGCTTTATACATCAGGCACAGCTTGCCTCTGGGTGGGCAGTATGGCAGTGTGTGGAGCTGCAGTTTGTTTAATCAGGCAACACATGGCATCTGTTCAAGCTCTTTGATACTCCTGGTGAGGTACGTTTGGGGTCTTTCCAGTTGATGGAGGTGTCTGCTGAGGTACATCCCACAGGGGCCATTGTAGTCAATTGTAACGCTGATGAAGGATGACTGCAGAGCCACAATGACCTCCCCTGATCAATATCTGACAACCTTCATGATTAGGTGGGTATATGGTATGTTTCTGTAACCACTACAGCCACATGCTTGCCCAATGCAGGATATCTATCAACTTGTGTCCCCAGGTCTCTTATTACATGTTAAGTACTTAATGGGTTAACACCTATGTGGTAATTGGTGGGCACTTACTGTATATCCACAGGGGTTGACTATACACTTTTCTGCAATTAGCTTGCTGACATGGCTATGGCACCAGTTGTCTGTTTCTATGTGGCCCTTTTGTGGGATGCTTGTGTCAGCTGGAGGGTCAGATATGGTGGCCAGTTTGTAGTCCTCTGCAAACTTGTTCAGACACAGTCCTTCCATGTTGGCCTGTACCTATGGGACATATATACCAAATGAGGGAGGTCCCAGGACCAAGCCTTGTGGGATGCCAGTTATATCTGGTTTGTAGTCTGACATGGCTGCAGCATTTCTGACCATGTCAGTTCTGTCCTTGGTCTGGTTTGCAACCCCTCTACTGACATAGGGGTTTATATTTAAGCTGGTGAGCTTATCTATAATGAACATGTGGGGTATTGTATTGAAGCCTTTTGCAAGGTTCAGCTACGCTGTGTGTACCACATTCCCCTCATCAATGACCTTAATGACTGTTTCAAATGAGTCAAACATGTTTAAGGGGCAGGATCTGCACTTAAGAAAGCCACACTGGGTAGGGTCCAGTGTCAGTAGGTCCCCAATATCTTTATGTCTGCGGTACATGCTGATCCTTTCCATAGCTTTGCAGACTAAGCTTGTCAGGATTCTGGAGTGGTAGTTTGCAGTATCCATTCAGGCAACACCTTTGTGGAGAAGGACCACTATTGTTGTACACTGCTCTTTGGGTACATATCCTGTGGTAAGGCTGACATTGAGCAGTAGTGTTATTTGGCATTCCATTCTTCTTGGAGTCCATGTTGGACTCAGCCCAGGACACCATCTCATACCATTGATGCTGTGTGTTTTGCTTTGTAGATGCTGGCTGTTACCTCAGCATCTGCAATGTCAGGGGGCCAGCACTCCGCTGGGATAGATATTTTGCATTTTTTGGGGGGGTGGGTTTGCACTGCACCTGTCAGGTTGGATGTTGGCAATATGTGTGTGTGTTTGGTATGTTGTTTGTAATATGTGAGTGATTCAGAGCATATCTGTGAATTCCCAACAAGATTCCTACCATCAGTTAAGAAAGCCTTGTGATTATCCTTAGTGTCCTGTACAATTTGTATCTTCATAGGTTCATAGGTTCATACTTGGCTATCCGCCCTAGGGCATTTATAAGCCTAGCCAGAGTGTGTGTGGCTTTCGTCACCCCTTGCTATGTGAATATTATGGCCATTTATGATTTACTTTACTTTGCCTCTGTCTGGACGTGACACAGTGAAGACCCCCAGTGTACATCTACGATCATCCATCCACTTGGCAAGATTCCTGTTGAAGAGAGTCAGTGAGGGGCTCTGCCTAACATGGAGTAGGATTCTGTTCCAGGGTGTAGGGAGCCTCTGGGTTATGTATCTGTCCCTCCAGCACATCCTATTTCATTATGTGTTGAGGTTGACATCTCTCACTCTCACAGCTCCGATGGATTTGGGTTTTCTGGAGTGGATCCATTACTCCTGTGTTGGACATGGTCTTGTACAACAGGTATACAATGCCTCTGTGTAGGCAGTATGTGACTGCATACAGCTGGGGTGTCTACAGCCAGGCAGCATATGACATATATTTGAGACCCTTTATCCTCTTGGTGAAGTACCTTTGAGGTCTTCCTAACTGCTGCAGGTGTCGGGTAAGGTACATCCCAAATGAGGCATTGTACTAGATTATGGGTCTGATAAGAGAACAGTATAGGGTCACAATGACCTCTGTTGACATAGATGTGAATCCTTTCATGACACGGTGTCCAACATAGACAGTCTTCCTAGCCACGTTGGCAATGTGAGTGTCACATGACAGGTTACTGTCCACTTGTGTCCCTAGGTCCCTGATTACTCCTTCCATACATAATGGATTACCACCTATGTGGTAATTTGTGAGTACCTTGTTTGGTATTTGGTGAGACATTCATACTGTCCAGTGTCTTCAGGATGGCTAGGTGGGGTTCCTGTGTGTGAGAGTGTGGTCTGTAGCATGCTACAGACTGTATAGCAGTTTTGCCTACACGTGTGGTCTCCGATGCTTCGTGCATTGTCAGTCACTTGGACGTGTGGGTGTCTTTGCTGAATATGGATACTCCCCCTCTTTTTATGTTTTGGTCCAGGTTTTGGGGCCATAACACATGATATGAGGTATAACTGGTAGTGCTGGTGTGCTGTCAGGATCCTTGTTGCAGGTTTCTGTCACTGCACGGACATCAATGTTCTCCATACTGGGGAGGGCCTTGGGAGCATGCATATTGAGGTTTACACTCTGGCATTGGGCAGCATTACCCTTATGTTTCTTTCCACTTATGTTTTCTAGGGAGGTGGGTTAGTCTTTTCAGCCTTGCCTACGAAAGGCTCTATGCAGGTGGCAAGAGCCTTATCCAATATCCAGACGCCCAGGGGTAACAGGTGCAAGCCATCCCTGGAACAGCAGCGTGGCTTGTCAAGCATGACATCCCAAGCAGACAGACATTGGATCCCCTTGGAATGACACCAGTAATTGTGCCACTTTTTAAAGCTGATCATTCTGTGTTTGTACTGTGGCATCATTCTTGGTGAGGGTAGGATGCTGCACACAGTCAGCGTCATACCAGCCTGGACTACATAATCGGAGAGCTCATCTATGTCTCTTTTCATGTAGTCTGGGGAGGTACATCTCAGGTCATTCACGCCAGCATGGACAATGACTACATCATATTTCTACTTGCTTTGGGGTGACCTGCGTACTTGTGTTATGTGGTGTATTGTAGCAGCCTACAGGCAGCTTACTGTACCCTTTCCCTTGTTCAGTCTGGTGAGCGGGACAGCAGTGTGTCTGACTATGGAGTCACCTATTACAACTGTATCAGGCATGTTGTTTCTCCTTCTGGCCTGTGACTGTTTGGCACACCAGCTTTGTGTACTATGTGTTGCATGTGCTATGTTTGGAGGTAGTGGTTGCTTGGGTGTCTGCTTTGGAGGCCTCTGTTGATGTGGTGTGTTTGTAATTAGGGCCGGAATGTTTTTCTGTGTTTATGTCTTTGGTTTGCAGTTGTGATAGGTCTATGTGAGACTGGGTTTGTGGTGTGTGTGGTTACCTTCTCCTCCTGACTAGTTTTGACAGTACTGAGTTGAGAGAGCTCAGCTTCCGGTTTGGATAAATGGTTGCATCTCTCACATATATTTGTATTTCTTGGGGGGAGGTGAGGGTTGTCTGTGTACATGGGGCAGGTGTAACATTGCCTCAAGATTCACAGATTCAACTTGTTGTAGCTGGCCTTAGTGGATTGTATGTATGGACATATTTTATTGCCATACTACTGATCAGTGATTACTTCCCTTTTTATGTTTGCTCTATCATGTAGTAGCTTCCTCATTCTCTTGCATGGTTTGGTAATGGCTGGAGTCTACCATGCCAGATGCCTGCATGTATGGCATTGTGTCTTGGTTTTATTTGGGAATGCATAATCCATGCATTCCTGGCAGTGTTCATGGAATGCCTGTATAACAGGTTCTGAGGTGTGGCCCATATTTTGCACCTGCACAGGGCTTTTAATGGATTCCACATCAGTTTGGAGGAGTGCAACTTTTGCTTTACACATGTTTTTCACTGTGGTTTTCTGGCCAGGGACTGTGGTCAGGATGTGTATATCCGGTGTGATTACTCTATGGTCTGGTCTTACCAGTGAGGGATACACTTCTCATCTTGCCATCCAGTACCCATGTTGCTGCTTATCACATCCAGTATGCTTACCCCTCTTGTGGGAGTGGTATGTTGTTCCTGGGCATTTTGGTTTATGGATTCTAGGAACTTTTGTCCTACAGTGTTGGAGCTAGTATAATGCTCCCAGTCTATGTTTGGGTATTTTCAGTCACCCAATATAATGTGGTTTGGTGGGCTTGATATATTCATGTATTCCAACATAGGCCAAGTGCAGTTCCTGGTGTTAGGACAGTAGTCTGTAGCAGGCTATAAACTGGGAGGCAGTTTTAGCCACTGTTACTTGACCATGGCTAGTCCATGCTGCTTCTTGTTGTGGTACCAACATGGGGGTGTGGTTATCCTTGACCGTTATTGCTAGTCACCCTCCTTTTGTAGCTTATTCCATGTTTTGAGGCTGTACAGCACAGTATGAAGTGTAACCTGGTAGTGTTAGGGTGCTGTTGTGAGCCTTGACCCAGTTTTCTGTTACAGGACAGATATCAACATTCTCCATACTGGGGAAGTTTAGACTGCATGCATCTTGCTGTTTAGACTTCTGGCATTGGGTAACATTACATCTAGTTTATTATCCCTTGTGATACCTATGGAGGTGGGTTTGTGTTTTGAGCCTTACCTATTCAAGGCACGCTGTGGGTAACAACAGCCTTTGCCAGTATCCATAAGGCCAGGACTGATGGGTGCATGCCACCCCTAGCAGGTGGAGCATCATGTCATGCTCAGCATGTCATCCCAGGCTGGCACACATTGGATCCCCTTTGACTAACAGCAATACTTCAGCGAATTATTGCAATTGATCATCTCATCATCATATTGTGGCATCATGCTTGGTGAGGGTAAGATGTTAGTCAGGGTCATCAAGTTTGCATATACTACATGGTGTTACATTGCTTAACACATGGCATTCATGCCTCAGGTGGTGCTGCAGGGCTGCCTCTGTCGGATGCACATACTACACTCCCTGTACATGTTTGAGAGCAGGTTATGTCATTTTAGGCATCCCTGTTATTATATGAGTGAGTCAGAGAGGGGTATCATTCCCAGGGTTCCTACTGAGCCAGTGTATGTGCTATGTGTTGCCTCTTTGCCAAGGCCAGGGCATACTGGGCACACCTCCTTCTGCCTACTAGGGCAGGCTCAGGTTGTTTCTCCTCCGAGTCATGCTCTGCCTGTGATAGCCTTGGCAATGGTGGGGGGCTGTTTGGCCCGGCCCTATGCTGGTCCTGCTGCAGCTGTTTTTGCAAGATCATATTATGTAGCATAGCACATACCATGACAATTTGGGTACATGTAGTTGGTGAGTACTGCAAGGCTCCACCAGATGTGTCCAGACACCGGAACCGTGACTTGAACAGCCCAAACACACACTCTATTACATTACGTGTTTGTGCGTGTGCCTCATTATGGCATTCCTATTCAGGTGTGTGTGCATTTCTGATGGGTGTCATCAGCCATGGCACCAGTGCATAACCTGCATCCCCCACTAGGTGTCCATGTGGGATGTCCCCATTGGCAAATGCCTGGTACAGCTGCATCAAATGCCAGATATGGGAATCATGGTAGCTCCCAGGGCAGCCAGCACACACATTCATTATTATGCCCTGGGCATCACACACAACCTGGCAGTTGATGGAGGGGAAGCCCTTGCGGTTAATGTAGGCCCTACCCCACTCACCGGCTGGTGCTTTGATGTGTATGTGCATGCAGTCTATTGCACCCACTACCTCAGGGTATTCCGCTATTTGCTGGAAGAGACGCATATTGCTGGCCAATACCTCACAGGCATTGGGGAAATATACATGATCACCAACATGTGCTGACATGGCATCCAGGAACTGGTGCAGTACCCTGGAGGCTGATGCCTGTGATATCCCCATCATAACACCATTTGGTCTCTGGAAGGTACCTGTTGCTAGTATTCTTACGCCAACACATACCTTGGTTTCCACTGGGATGGGTTCCCCTCTGTTGGTTCTGTGTGTGAAGTGTGGCCTGCACAGCTCAACAATTTGCTGCAGGAGGTCTCTGTCCACTCTATAGCGCTCCACTATCTCCAGCTCATGTAACCCATGGTAGGTGACCCTGGGCCTGTACACTCTTCTCCGTCTCCTCACTGTGGGTTGTCTGGCACCATTTGCATTGTCACCACCCTCAGCAAGTCGCCTATGTCTCCTTATGACAGCTATGGCAGCCCCTAGCATTTCTGCTCTGAGTTCAGCTTTTTCAGTTTTCACTTCTAATAGCTTACTCCTGTCTTGCAGTGTCTCTTGAGAGAAACATCCTGCACTGCTGTTTGCAGAGTTTTAAGTGCTTGGCTGGGCTACTATTCTGCCTGTGTAATTGCCTGCTTCTAATTGTTTTCACCTGCTAGCTCCAGCAGTATTCCCTGCTAGCTTCCTACTAATTATGTTGCTTCCTTTTTCCTCTCTGTTTCCTCAGGGGGGAGTAACGTGTATACCAGCAGAAACACGCCCACAGTGGCTTACACGCGCGCACACATGCTTACATGGTTTAGAATCTTCTTATTCAGGTTTAAATGCACGCAAACCAGTGCAAACAGTCTTACAAGTCTGCCAACAGGCTCCCACATGCTCAGTCTGCCTTACACACGCGCACATTGCCCTACTCGTGCCTCATGATGCGCACACTTGCTCATGCACGCCCAGCAAGAAACTTTGGTGTAAGCAACAGTGTACACCTTCCATTTCTTGACTTTCCCATGCTTATCTTGTGGCACTCCTTTTTCCATGATATGTGTCTGACATCTGTCATGTAACACTGACCTCCAATGAACTGCACTTCTTTCTGCCATTCCCCCCTGTGATGTCACCTATCTCCTACTCTGTTCCTCCCCCTTATGTAACTCTTACACTACTCAGAATGTGCTCATTTACTATGTGACAGTGGGATTCAGTTTCCTAACACTCATTTACATCAGATTGCCTACTAATGCTTAGTTACATGTCTTAGACTCAGCTTCCCCCCTTAGCAACCACTAAACGGTGGCCATGTTGTTTTTGGTCTGCTGGTCCCTGCATTTTAAATCCATGTATTGCATAAAACCCACATGTTTATAACCTTCATTTTTATGTTTTATATAGCGCAGCCCGTTTGCGCAGGGCTACGCTGCGTTTAAACATCGCCAAAAAAAAAATTATTTCTCAAATTTGCATCGGGGTACCTTGCCAATGGCCACATATTTGGCCATTGGCATGCTGCCTGACACATATGCACCCTTTATTTGGAGCTGACATGGCTCCATTGCGTTTTTTGCAGAAACGTACTCAGTTGATAACTGAGTACATTTCTGCAGCTAAAACAGCTCTTACACGGGCTGGTTTGGGCTTCGTGGATCGCTAATCTACCTCATTTGCATGCCTTTCGGCTACAGGTGAGGTGATTAGCATATCCACGCCCACTCCGTGTAAGAGACATTTTAGCTGGTCTCTTACACGGAATTTCGGGCTGTTCCTTGATCGCGAGGGCTGCATGGAGTCTTACACTACTCTTAGACTCGGTGCAAGCCTTCGTGAATCCTGCCCTATGTTTGAGTGAGTGAGACAGAGAGAGTGAGAGAGACTGAGCAGTGGATTCAACTCTTAAAAAGTATGCATATCTCTCCACCTCTTAGCTGAAGAAATCAGGATAAAGCCTAAAATAATAGGGGAACAAAGGCTTAAAAATAGGGACAGATTTTAATACTGCCCTTATAAAATTAGAAAGTTGCCATACTAACATGATTTATGATAACATGCGTTCTCTGATAGATGTGAAGCCTATACCTCTTACCTGTCCCTGATTTTCAGGGATATCCCTGATTTTGACTCAGATTTTAGCTCTGCCTCCATTAATCCCTCCTAAAACTGAGAACTATTGGAGAAAAGGTGGTGAATTACACATAATAAACAATGACAATAAATAGAATTATATTTTTTTTTTACCTCAAAAAATGTGTATTAATTCACATTATCTTATTTGTCAGTGTCTCACATTAATAGTACTAATATTTTAAAAGTGTCCCTGATTACTTCTGGATTTATCCCTGCTTCTGTTGAGATTTGTCTCTGATTAGTTGAGAGCTGTGATAAAGTCTAAAACTCAAATATAACTCATTATATAGTGACTTCAATCCCCAATTATTTGCCAGCATATATTACAGCAAGTTTGAAACAGTAGGTGGAGGGGGAAAAAAAAATATATATATATATATATATATATATATATATATATAGTAACTAAAAACAACAACAAACAAATCCAAAGCAATTTAACAGAAAGACCATTCTCTAAGTGCAAAAATGTCTGACAAGGTGTTTTTTATTGTGTAAATAATGCCCTTCCAGGGGTGTAGAGGCCCTTCTCACATGGCGCTGGGCATCAGAATACCCCCCCCCCAGGCATGCGTTATTTTTACAATAACACACACCCTAACAGCCATCATTGCTTGCTTAACTGTAGTTGTTACCTGGGATACCACTTAGAATTACTGTAATGTAGAAATATTCCATTTCACTGAGTTGGTCTCTCATTCAATTGTTTAGTTATAGGTCATAAATTGAAAGGAATAATTCTTAGATCTACTTCTTTGCTGAGTCCCAAAAATAAAATTCAGGTTCAAGAGAGACTAATTCATAATTGGTGAAGATGCAAATAATATTATTATAATTAGTATGCAAGATATCTTTCTTAACTAAACCAAGGGGATAAAAAAAGAATTCTGGAGAGTTCCACTGAAAAACAACCAGAAACTCTTGTTTTGAAGAAATACAAGCAGTCAACATAATTTGTTGTTTAAACTGCTCAAGACTTTGAATCAGGGATGGTAGGTAGCTGATTCTAAAAGACTGGCAGAAGACAAGAAAAGGAAAGCTTGACAGATATTTGTAACAGAGTAGCTGGAACAGCCAGAAGTCCCTCACCTGATGATCCAAGTTGCTTTGCCGGGGCATGCATCTTCATCAGCGCTTTCAGAAAAGGTGGACTCAGATTATATAAGGTATGGAAAGAAGAGGGTAAGGATATTAAAAAAAGTATTTGCCACCAGCAGCCAGAACAAATCTTGGAGCACAGGTATAAATATAACTTGTTTTGGATGTACATTTCAACACCTGGCAGTGGAATTCTTTAACCACTTCAGGCAGACCAAGTCACCATCTGAAGTAGTCAGGTAAAGAGCACCACAATAGTCTAAATGGGACAATACATGATCATTTATTACTATTCCAAGGTCTGAAGATGGCATGTAACATTTGATATGAGGAGTATTCATCAGATGGAAGAAAGATGTCTTAACAGCAGCTCGCACCTGGTCACTTAGCATCAGTCTATTAGCATGTCAAAAAAGCAATTATTAGAAAATGGAAATCAAAATCTAAACCAACTTTTATTGAAGTATTGAATATCATAAAAGAACTGGAGGTGGAATCTTTAGAAAAAGGAAAGTGCAAATGTTATAGAAATAAATGGAATTTGTGGGAACAATACATGCAAAATAATGTTTAGGAGTTAAAATTAGGTCTAAGGGAACGAAGGACTTGAGCAATTTATGCAATGATGGAATGAATGATAATTGTTAAAAAGAAATAATTTATGCATACTGGTTGAAAATAATAGCAGAAATTGTTACTATGGTTTGCTTTCTTTTCTATCGGTGTATGTGTACCTATGTTATAGTTCAAACTGTGAGGATTTAATAAAGATGATTTAAAAAGAGAGATGCCTGGTCCAGACATAAGGAGCACATTTGAAATGATTTGCATCATATATAATTGAAGGTGAGCATAGTGGAATATTAGATAGATGCATGCTATCACAAAGCAAGATTGGCTCAGTCTTAGCTGAGCTGGATTCAGTCAAGTGGACATCATAGAATCAAAGATGGAATCCAAGCAGTCTTCCAGTGTTAAAAAGGAGAAAGGAAAAGGTAAATCTGACTAGTGTCAGCATAAGGTTGATAAAAATACCTCTGCTCATTATGACCTCCCTTGATGGCAACAGGTACACTGTGAATGACAGAGCAGCCAAGACTGAACCCTGGGCTATACCTTAGTCCAGCAGGTAAGAGCTAGAGGAAAGGGTCTATATTATTTCTTTGACAGCTTAGGTTGTGGAATGCTCAATGATTGACACCTAAGTGTTGAAGTTTCAAAATCGCGAACGGCCATATAAGCGCATTCTTTCCTTGGAAAATAATTTGCTTGGCCATTATCTGGGATTTCCCCTTTCCCCAATGTAGAGGGATCTCAAAGTTGGTATATTTAGTTAGGGGGGTGTGGGGGGCACAGCCCCCCCATGTTGGGGGTGCGGAGGCAAAGCCCCCTACTATACTTAGGTTGAAAAGTTAATTTTATTTCCGGATGGCCCAGCAAATTCTTCCCCGAGGAAAGAATTTGCTTATATGGCTGTTCGCAATTTTGAAACTTTGACGCTTAGGTGTCAATCATTAAGCATTTGACAACCTAAGCTGTTGAAGAAATAATATAGACCCAGAGGAAAGTACCCTGATACCCCACTCTGAGAACAGGTTTAGTAAATAAGATGCAAACCAATCCAGGACTGTACCAGGTGATGCACAATGTACCCAAAGGCATTAAGTCACAAGAGTCATAGGCATCAGAGAGATCAAGTAGGACCAAGATCAAATATTTTACTTGATTTCTCTCTATAAGAATGTTATTTACCACTGGAGTGAGTGTAATCTCAGACAGGCATGGCTCTAGTAATTAATTGGCATCAGATAAGACTACAGCTGTGTATGGACCACCTTCCAAATAACCTTTACAATAAAATGTTACAGATGGAGTAATAAGTCTCCAGTTAAATCACGTCAAAAAAGGTTTTTCAGAATTGAGGTAATCAGAGTCTCCTTTAGAAAGGATGGGAACAACCTAGTTCTCAAAGAAGCTCAGACCATGGGAAGAGTCATTGATCTAAGTGAACCCAGAGAAATTTTAAGTATCCTTATAGGATCAGAAGACGCATAATTGAAACAATGTCCGTGAGTTTATCATAACTGATATATTCAAGTTCTGTCCAGCAAACATCTAAATTACCCTGTCGCATACACCCCATAATCTTCAATAAGTGCTACCAGGAGAAATCGGCAACTTACCCTGGCCATCTTGCCTAATAAAAAAGTGTACAGCTTCTTCACAGTATGGGTCATCATACAAGGTGGGCTGCACATTCTGTTGACAACCTGAAAGACTGGTGCTGGATGTCTGCAGCAGATATTTTGTTGGACATAGAATCAGCATCTCCCTGTTTAAATCTTGAGACTCAAATTACATAAACCCAAGACACCAGTAAAAAGACTTCTCCTTTAAACTTGTATTTTTTTTTTTTTTTTTGCAGAGGACAATTTACTCACACATCCTAGACTTACTGTACATATGCTAGCATCAAGATCATCATACCTTGGAAAAAAGGGAATATTCCAAGAAATGGAAACATTGAACTTGGTATACCAAGTCCAAATTTTAGGACATTCAGTCTCCATATCAAAGGACTTTGGCAATGTGGATCCAAAGATTTAAAATGGTTACTGAATCAGATCCTTTCCAAGATATCTCAGTCTGATCTGAAGCAAAATGTTCATCCAACCCAAGTTAGTGCTCAAGAAGGGGCATCTTACCCCAGTATTGTTAGAACCTCCATCCTAGCCTGCACATCAAATATACCTTGTGCCATACCAAGGGCTGTGATGAAACATCATTCTAGAGTGTACATTCACTGGGTTGATCTGATCTAGGGCAATAGCGACCACCTAATTATATGTATAACATGACCATCAGATCCGTACTGACCTCCTTCAAAAGTTCATCAATAACTAGGCAGAGAATGCTAGAGTCTACTGAAATGAGATCTTCATATGTGAACACCTCTTGAGCAGATGAATACAGAAAATGCAAGCCTGAAGTAGACCAGGTAATGGTTAGACCTAGAGAAAAGGTGTATGTCCACATTCCTGGTCTGCAGACCTAGCTGGAAAATCCTGAATGAAGAATTGCACATTCTTCATTCTAGCCAGAAGAAGCCTTGTCCTCACCCCTTAATGTAATGAATGGGTTGATAGTGTAAAGATAATGGGGATGATATAAGCTTCACATAGAAACAACCTTAGTGATGTCAAAGGTCTCCATTAAACTTAGGAATTCCACATCGAGTTCATAGGTCTTACCATCTACCCAGATATTAAACTCCCCCATAAGACTAACCATCTGCACAATGTATGAATTAAGTAGATGAGGAGATCCACCAACACATGTAGAAAGGCTCCAAGGTAATCTCGTAGATGGCAACACGGAGAAACCTGCAATTGTCCCCCTGCCCCAGGGGCAAATTTTAAGGAGTTAGACTATCCAACATCAATCTTGGTCACCTCCAAACAAGATGAAAACTAAAGTAGCCACCTCATCACCTGAGTGGTTAAGTCTGTGGGTGTTAATGACTGGAATGTCCAGAGGAAACAGAAACCTAAACAAGGTCCTACAGTCTCATATAACCATGTCTCATGATGAGCATTTGACAGCCATACAGAGCATATCAAATATGATACCTTTTTCCTGAATAACCTAGCAGAAGCACAATACATGTTGGGGAACAAGGAAATAAATGCAAATCTAGTGCCTGAGGTGCTGGCACAAGAAAAAGAGGATCCGAATCATTGTGCCATTTCACTCTTGGATGGTGCATGGTAACCCATCTGGGAGGCTTTCTTCTGGACCCAGCCATGTGGCACTTTGTCACCCCATGTCTCCTGCATGTACGAGAAGCTGGAGAGTTGAGAGGTCAAAAGCAAAGGAATGCAGGGTCAGAAGAACTTTTACTAAACCAGTTAGCCTTCACAAAATAAGTAAACAAGTAAATATACATTTACATACATACACATACATGCACGTGCACACACACACACACACACACACACACACACACACACACACACACACACACACACACACACACACACTGTGCGGACAATGCATTACTACTGAAAAAGTAAGATAATAAAAACTGAAAAATATTTTTAACTATAGTAATACTTAATAAACCACTGATACTGATTCTAAACAAAGCAATGCAAAAAAGTCAGCATCAGGTCGAAAGGGACTTTGCAGAACACATATGTACTGCAACCAGCAACTCTATAACTCTTCTCCATAGGATGAAAACAAGTTTCAGACCACCTGAAATATCTAGTAATTGATTTTCAACAATGTGAAGATGAAAAAAGCCAACCTAAATTCACTTAGTTGACAAAAAGCCAGTTTTAGGATAAGCACAATCTTTTTGTTTAATTCAGTTCCATTTGACTACCGTCAGACTGAGTGGACACTGATGCTAGTTGACCCCATGAGATGATGCCTGAAAATTAAATACCAAAATGCCTCAAGTGTGATAGTTGAATAACCAAGCCATTTAAGGGCAACCTTGATATCAAATAACCAGTCCTCCTCAGCTGTCATGAAATAGAACATATAGTGAGGCTGAAGGTAAAACAATGTCTCATCAGCAGGTGAGGTCCATAAATTCAAATAAAATATTTAGCACTTTCAAACAGATTACAGTACCTCTGTCATGAAAAATAACAACTGTAATGTAAGTTAAGGATGGCTAATGATTACAAATAGCTCCATAAAAACTAATCCACCTTAAACTGGCAGGTGGCTGCATATTTTGTGGTTGAATCACTAAGCACTTTAAATACCAGTCCTGTAGTAGTAACTTAGTCTAGAATTTAGCCATCTTCTTGGCCAAGATGGATAAAGCCTTTATTATGTTGCAGGTGAACCAACTTTGAGTACACACACACACACACACACACACACACACACACACACACACACACACACACACACACACACACACACACACACACACACACACACACACACACACTATGGTGAATTCTCATGAGGGTCATATGGTATTTGTGAGTATTAATTTTTGATGTAGAGACCTTAGTTGTCAAAGAGCTATGAATTATACTGCTGATAGTTGGAAATTTTCTACCTTGTGCAATATATTATATGCCATTTTATGTGAAAGAATAACATAAATTAGATAACTGTAGCCAATTTACTGTACCAATTAGATAGCTGTAGCCAACAACCCTCAGAAGTTTTGGGCAGATTTAAATAAACTATTACATCCTGGACAAACTTCCACCCAGACCCCTGCAGCCACCATTGATAAACCACCTGAGGAACTCTTAGACAGTTTTAACCGATTCTTTACAGAGACAATCCAAGCCCTAGCTAGCCAACTACGTCCAAGCTCCCCTGGCCCTGAGGACACCACTCCTAGTAACCAACTCTCATTCAGATTCCAACCAGTTGCCACTTCACTTATCCGTACCTTGATTAAAAAATTAAAACCAACTACTCTCTCTGCTGATCTACTCCCTGCAGAGTATCTACAAAAAGCAGCTGATGCCATTGCTTACCCCATCTCTATACTAATCAATCGAACTGTAGTAGAAGCCAAAATCCCCACCATATGGAAAATATCCTATGTAATCCCACTTCACAAAGGAGGTAAGCTCTACTGAACTATCAAATTATAGGCCAATAACTATATTATCTCCACTTGCAAAGATTATGGAAAAATGTATTCATAGACAACTGCTGCACAATCTAATTCAGAATAACCTTATGGCAGACTCCCAGCACGGCTTCCGACCTCACCACAGCACTACTTCAGCCCTCCTAGCCTTCTCCAACACCATAAACCATAATCGCAGCAATAATAACATATCCTCTGCCCTCTTCTTGGATTTCTCCAAGGCATTTGATATGGTTGATCACCAACTTCTAATCCATACCCTGAAAACATTCTGTCTAGATACTAAAGTCCTTCAGTGGCTCCAATCTTATCTGAGTGGCAGACAGCAGGCTGTCCTTTGGCAAAACAAACTATCTAACCTCCTACCCATCTCCCTTGGTGTACCCCAGGGTTCTATACAAGGACCCCTTCTGTTCTCCGTTTTCATCAATGACCTTTATACTGTTATCCCAAAAGTCAGCTGTATCCAATACGCTGATGACTCCACCCTGATCTGCTCGGCCACATCTCAGAACAAACTATGGTCAGCAACCCAGAACACCTTCAACATAATAGAAAACTGGCTTTCTGGTCATCATGTGATCTTAAATCCTAAAAAAAACAAAACTGTTACTTTTCTCACCAAGTCATAGGTCTACTGCATTTACCTTTACCATAAAATCCAATAATGGCACTATAATCTCCCCAGACACCTCTACAAAACTACTAGGTGTTATCATAGATGACAATCTTCAGTTCGACCTGCATGTTAATCAAACCATCAAAACCATCAATAAAAAACTAAGGTCACTTTACAGGATAAAAGCCTTCTTAACCCCACCTGCTAGAATTGCCATAGCTCGCTCTCACCTACTTTCAACTCTTCTGTATGCATCCCCTTTACTCTCTAATTTAAACAAGTCTGTCCTCAACAAACTCTCTATCTGCTGCAACCACATTGCCAGATTTGCCACTGGTCTGCCATATAGGACACACCACTGTATCAATCTAAACCAGCTTGGGTGGCTAGAACGTCCCAGCTTGATCCAGTATAACCAATTCATTATGGCATATAAAATCCTTTACAATCCGGACAATACTCCTGAACTAAAAAACATTATCACCCCCTATAACAATCCCAGACCTCTTTGATCATCTAACAGACTGCTAGTTCAGACTATCAAAACTAATAACTCTGCAGGTAGATCCTGGAACTCACTCCCAGCTGATATTACTGTACTTACCACCCTGAGTCAATTTAAGATAAGACTCAAACAATATTTGACACTAAACTGGCTATGTCACTGTATCAAACCAGACTAACTCTCCTCTACTATGAGTTAATAACTATAATTTAGTTTAGTTGCGTTACTTAATCCGGATTTACACCCAGGATTATCTATAACCTTGGAATTTGTATAACTTAAGTATGTAACCACTGTATATATTGTATCTGGAATCTTAGCTGCTTACCTTGGAGCTTTTCTCCCTGGGCCTCTGCTGAAAATGGACATGAATCCAGTCAGACTATCCCGGTCAACAAATGTAAAATAAATAAATACATTTTTTTTAAGGTCCAGGCAGTGGAAAATGTGTTAAAAAATGTAACAATGTTGTTATAACTTTGTTTTACTTTTTTGTCTGGTAAGACTGTAATTTGATATTAACTAAAGATGCATAAAGAAGCCTATGTATGGAAAGGTTTCTACAGTAATTATACATTCTTGATCAGTGAGAAAAATGTTTGACTTTATACAGCAAACTTAATTTATGATTATTTTTTTAGTTATATTTTGGATGTGATGACTGAACTTTCTGTCAGTGATGACACCCAGAAGCTTTGTGTGGGATGTCACTTCTATGTTGTTTAGTGGGCGATAGAATTTTAAAGTTGTCATGACTGAACTGAGATGCAGCTTAGGTGAAAAAGCTGATCTAAGTTTTTCTCACATTTGTAAGAAGTTAGGATTACATTGCCCGTTTTTCGTTGATGTAAAAGACTTCTAAGTAACCATTTGGATTTATGAGCTGGAGTGTCTGCATTTTGAACTGTAGTAGCAAGATTTATAGCAGGGTCAATGTTAAATATAATGGCATGAAAGTGTACGACTCCTGCATTGGACTTTTGTACTACATGCACAATATTATACACTTACCATAAGGTAGCTAGATTTGTCACAAACTCTCCATATAATGCACACTACTGCCTGTCCCTTAACTCTCCACACTGGCTTGAATTTCCCCACTTATTGCAGCTATGTCAACTTCAAATGCTGCACTCCCTTCTCTACAATCCTACATTCTGCCCTGCTGTCTCTTCCCTCATCTCAATCTATTCTCCTCCTCGTACTCTTCGTACCTCTAACCAACTACTACTACAAACCCACCAACCCAAAAAAATATCGGCAAATACCTCTACAAATCCTTCATTGCCCAGGCCTGGAACAAAATTCCCAGGGACATCTGTTCCATCATTCACCCATCCCATTTCAAAGAAAAACTCAAGGCTTACCTATCAGAATCTAAAATCTGTCCATGCCAAGCCCCAACCTGATAACTTTCCCCATCCCCTGTGTCATTTACCCCACTTTTTTCAACTATGTCCAAATCATGCCAGTCTTTTTTCTCCCCAGATCTCTGATACCTGCACTGACAAATCAAACCAGTAATGTAAATATGTAAATATATAATTACACTGTTACCCTGTAATATACTACAGGTATACTGCCTTTTAAATTTTTTCTTTTGTTTTGTTTAACATATCTATTGTTAAATACATTTTTATCATACTCAACACTGTATACATTTTCTTTAAGTAATATCTTGTTCGGTATATACTTCTCTGAAGTACAGGCAAACATAGGAGGACTATGGCTTACCAAGTTCGCAGATGACTGCAAACTAGGAACCATAATCGACTCATCGGCTGACACAAGCATCCTCCAGAAGGGCCTTACGGAGACAGATACCTGGTGTCAGAACCATGGCCTCAAGCTAAATGCCAAAAAATGCATAGTCATCCCCTTTGGGAAAAACAAAGTACCCACAAACTACAACATAGGAGGGAATCCACTAAGTACGGAAGAGGTAATTAGAGACCTGGGACCCAAGTAGATAGTCACCTCACCTTTGACAAATACATTGCCAAAATGGTTAGGAAAACCATATATATAGCCCACTTAATCACAAAAGGGTTCACATCTAGATCTAAAGAGGTCATCGTGCCCCTCTACTCATCACTGATTAAGCCTATAATTAAGTACAATGCCCCATTTGGAATGTACCTCACTCGACACCTGCAACAGCTGGAGAGACCTCAGAAATACCTCACCAAGAGGATAGTGGGCCTCAAACAGATGCTCTATGCAGCATGACTTAAGAAACTCCAACTCTACTCCATTGCCTACCGCCTACTCAGAGGCGATCTCTGCCTGACATACTAGGCCATGTCTAACCCAGAATTGTTAGACATGCTCCATCTCAAGAAAAACAAATCCATTAGAGCTACATGCCTCAGGGATTTTAACCTTAGCACAACAATAAACAGGACATGCTGGAGGGATAGATTCATATCCCAAAGGCTTCCCTCGCTCTGGAATAGAATCCCAGTCCATGTTAGACAGAGCCCCTCGCTGACCCTCTTCAAGAGAAATCTTGACGAGTGGATGGGAAATTGTAAATTTACTCCCGGGATCAACTTCATTACTCCTGCTGGACAGAGGCTCAGGAATCTAGCCTAAAAGGGTGGTGAAAGCCAACACATTCTGGCTAGGCTTGTAAATGCCCTAGGGCAGATAGCCTAGTACATACCTATGAATATCATTTGTTATTGTAAACTGTGCATTTAAAAGACCTACTTAGTAATTGTATCATTTCTATTGTAAATTGTTGTGTTTCATGGAGCTTTTCTCCTCGGGTCTCCACTGAAAATGGGTCCCAAGCCCAGTTGAACTAACCCGGCTAACAAATGCCAATAAATAAATAAAAGAGGAATGGACAGCATCTTTCTATCAGGCACTTTGTGTTTGCTGACTAAGGTAACTATAAGCCTAGTCTATTTTATTAATGCTTAAATATCAAAGCAAATCAGTAACTGATGTGATATAGTATCAAATGCATTTTGATAAATGTAAAAATATTTATGTGATTAAAGTGTTGTTGTCGCATTTTTGGTAAACATCTTAGAGTAACAATAAAGGCATTTCAGTATCATGGATTGGTCAAAAGCCATGCTGCTTTGGGGATAGAAGATAATTACAAAGGATATATTTAAGGATCTGTTTCCGTATATGTATTTCAAGTATTTTGGGAGTTGAAAAAGTATAGATATTTTGATAGAAGAGGCTATTTGCAACCTTCAGCCAGTCAGTCATTTGAAGAAATCCAGAATTACTTGCTGGCAAGTGTCTGGACTTCAGCCAAAGCCAGAACTATGTTCCATTGCTATCACCTGTAGTGTGCTAGGGCTTTTGAAATGAGCAGTGTCTCTTGATAGCATATTTCCCATTTGAACAGTAATCAATGGCATTTTATTAGGCTGTGCTCTAGACTGAATAACGTGCTGCTGTTTCTCATTTTTTACCAATGCAGTTTGTCCTCGCTAAATGAGTGGTTACCAATGCAGTTTTTCCACACTAAATGAGTGGTTAACAATGCAGTTTGTCCTCACTAAATGAGTGGTTACCAATGCAGTTTGTCTTCACTAAATGAGTGGTTACCAATGCAGTTTGTACTCACTAAATGAGTGGTTACCAATGTAGTTTGCCCTCACTAAATGAGTGGTTACCAATGCAGTTTATCCTCACTAAATGAGTGCTTCCCAATGCAGTTTGTCCTCACTAAATGAGTGATTATTGGCCCTTCTCCTTGTGACAGCACATATTGCATATCACATATGCACATATCATCTTGCCCTTCTTTATCTGGTCTCTTCTTATTTCATCATCTCTTCTTCCACTAAGTCAGGTCATACAAGGTATCTTGTTTCTAAAAGTGTGCTTGAATAAAAATCTAGCTGGTTTAGCTCCAACAGCAGGACTGATGGAGGAGGCTGTCAGCATACCATTTAGTTTTTGTTTCTAGTGAATGTCCTTAACTTTGTAATTCTTCCTGCCTTGCTGATAGTGTTTGGAAAGCATTCTGTGCAGGCTATAACACCTGATAAGTGTGCTTAGACAATGGGCTTTTGGTTAAATTGTTTCATATTTAATTTTTTATAAGCATATACATTTTTATAATCTTGGTGTAAAGCAGTTCATCTGCCTAATGTTTCAAAGTTGCTATAGCATATCTTGTTGGAAGAAATGTTTTACGTCTAAAATAAAAGTTATTACAAGTATTTAATGTCAACGACACACAAAAACACACACACACACACACACACACACACACACACACACACACACACACACACACACACACACACACACACACAGAATGTCACACATATACACAACGTATACACATGTAGAAGAAGAGACAGTCACACACATACATAGAAATGCACACGCATACACACACACACATACACATACACACACATGGAAATGCACACACAAATGTGCCCATCAACTACAGCCAGTTTCTTGACTGAATACAGCTCACCTGTCAATATGATAAAGTGAATGAAAAACAATCAAACAATGCGAAGCATTGCAATCCCCCTACTAAATGTCTCTAATTTTGCAGAACATCCCTGATTTGCCTCCTTTTTTCCTGGTAAATTGCTGAAGATTATAG
The DNA here is from genome assembly GCF_019279795.1 of Protopterus annectens. NCBI lineage: Eukaryota > Metazoa > Chordata > Ceratodontiformes > Protopteridae > Protopterus > Protopterus annectens. The sequence continues at coordinate 996,851,197 of NC_056744.1, forward strand.
TTAGTGAACAAAGCTAAACATTATAGTTTCATATTTTTTATTGTTGAGATAATGCATGTTGATAAAAAGCCTCCTTAGACCCAAATTCTTGAGGTGTGTGTTCTCACCATCACTCTCTCTTTTTTGCTCACTCACTCTCTCGCTCTCACAGTCTCACACACACACACACACACACACACACACACACACACACACACACACACACACACACACACACACACACACACACACACACACACAATTGTATTAAGCAAGGAGTAAGTCAAATAAAAGTCCTTGTAACTGCTTGTGCAATTACTTCTGTTAGTTGAGTATTTATAATTATTATTATTAATTATTATTATTATTTTCACTAAACAGTAAAGCTGCATTTAGTGAGTGTAAAAAATAGTGTCCATTTGCTTGTTTAAACTCCCTACTGCAAATCAGATTAACATGCTGCTGTAAAACATCAGACTTGTCTTTACTGGGCTACACCCTGTTAAAGAATGTTTGTTCTCTAATATGGTGGACAAGGTACACTTAATCCATTGTCTAATAGCCATTAGCTTGCAGCTAATGTGGAGTCACCGTTCTATGTGCAATGTCTAGGCACTCACAGAATTCTTTATTCAGAGGCTACTAAAGGTTGACCATTGTCAGTCCTCAATTTCTGTTATATGACAAATCTCACAAATAGTTTGAAGAAATCCGTCTCATAGGCTAACTGCTCTCATGGGCCATTTTAAACCTAACCAATTACTCATGGGAGAATCAAACCCTGGACCTTATCTCTGTAAGGTAAACACCTTAACCGTTATACCAACCTCCCACCCTTGAAAAAAAAACACTCTTACTGCTACAAGTCATGCTGTGGAAATGTTTGTCCAACATCTGGGAATATTAATTAATCATCAGTGACAACTAATAGTAGTCTTTGTTATACACTGGCCCATAAATGCCATTGCTCAGATCTAACCCTAGTTCTCTTGAGAATTCAGACATTTCAATGGGCACTGCTTTGTTATGTTGTGCAATTCTCCATCAGAGCAAACATTTGTTCAACATGTTCTCCTTAACTGGATCTTTAATGGAAAATTATACCCCACCTCACTAATGGTTTGGTGTTTACTTTTCCTAACTAAGCCTCTTACTGTCTTGATTTACTTTTTCATGAGTTTCTTAGTATTACTAACCTGGAAACTCTAGTGAACATTTCTCACACTCTGAAAAAAGAAGCTATGTACTCACCATAATGTTCCATGTTTTGTAGTCCATCTCACCCTTCATTCTTGCATATGAGTTGGGAGCCAATCCTCAGCTCTGACTTGGCCGATTACAAAGCTCGAAGTCTCTCAGTTGGCTTGTGGCAAGGTAGGTATCCCATAGTGCACTAGTAAAAAACCCCAGATCTTGTTTGCTGCTGTCTTTAAAAGTGATAGAAGGTATTTCCACAAGGAAAAACAAAGATGAAAGGTCTCCAACCCTAGGGAAGATAGGCGCTATCTTGTCTCCAGATCCTCCAAGGATACATGGACAGGGGTAGGTGGGTGGGTTCATAAGAATGAAGGATGAGATGGACTACAAACATGGAACGTTATGGTGAGTACATAACTTCTTTATGTTCTGTAGTCCTATCTCACCTTCAGTCTTACATATGGGACAGCGTCCCTAGCACCTTTTTCTCGGGTGGCTCATGGGAATATACTCCTAAGAACCATGGAACCCCTAGAGACCAAATCCAATTTGTAATGCATAATGAAAGTTTGAGGGGTAGCCCAAGATGCTGCTGCACATATGCTGTCCATTAGAATTCTAGCTTGAAAAGCAGCAGATGTAGATACAGATCTGGTAGAATGAGCTTTAATTTTAAACGGGAGTTCTTTGCCATTAGAAGAGTAAATAAAAGATATACAATTTGAAATCCAGATTGATAACGTTATCTTGGAGACTGGCATACCTTTTCTCATCTCTGAAAAGGATACAAACAATTGGTCTGATCTCCTAAACTCTTTGGTTCTATGTAGATAGAACCTTAACTGTGTGAGTACATCAAGCTGATGGAACTTATATTCTACTTTGTTTGAATGATTAGGAAAAAAGACTGGCAGTTCAATAATTTGATTCATATTAGATTGAGAACAGACCTTGGGGATGAGGGATGGATTTGTACGAAGGCAAACTCTGTCTCTATGAAAAATCAAGTAAGGAGGTTTGACTGAAAGTGCTTAAAGCTCTGACACTATTCTGGTGGATGTAATGGCTACTAGAAAAATGGTCTTCCATGAACGGAACTTTAAATCACAAGTATGTGAAGGTTCAAAAGGTCTATTAAAACGAAAAAATGAGACCAAAACCAAACTGAATAAAGAAGTAAAATCCAGGACACAACCGTAGATACAAATTCTTCTCTTTATATCTCACAAAATACAACAGATGAGCGCTTTCGTCTAATGACTAGACTTCATCAGATAAAAGGACAGGTACCAGAAACACTTTTATACATAAAGTCTTAATTGATAAATACATTTAATTAAAATTTAAAATGATACGCATCCTCAGTATAATTTTTTTCTAAAAACTAACTAACATGTTAATAATTAAAATAAAATAAATTTGAACCCATTAGTTCAATACCATAATTATAGAATCATTTTTAAGAAATGTGGTAAAACTGTTACACACTTTCAGATTTTTTGTGTAGTACCGATCTTACACTAATGCAGTCATTAAGACCTGGTAGAGAGTTGGATTTCAATCTAAGCTGCCACAACAGTTCCCTATATAATCGAGCATTTTTTCTATCCCCCCCTCCCCTCAAAAAATGTTTTTTAACTAAATCAATTATACCAAATTTAAATCCTACAAATGAGGAACATAGTAAACTGTGCTTTACAGAGCATTAGTTGCCTTGTGGGTCCTAATGTCATATAAATGTTCATAAATGTGATCGTTAAATGTCCTTTCAGTTTTTAAGGTTCAAAAGGTGGAGAGGTAAGTTTTGAAAGAACAAAATTTAGATCCCAGGGAGATGCAGGTTTTTGGAAAGGAGGTCTTAGCAAGGTAGTGCCTTTTAAAAATGATTTACACCATCTGTGAGCCATAAGATTAGGTTCATGTTGTCCGAAATGAAAATTGGTAATAGCTGCTAATTGAACTTTGATTGTAGCAGCAGGTGATCCCTGATGAAAAAGTTCGGTTAGAAATTCTAACACTAAGGGAATGGAGGCTGTGTATGGATTTATGTTTTTAGCTCGTGCCCAGAGAGAAAATCTTTTCCATTTGCTACCGTATAATTTTCTCATAGACAGTTTGTGAGAAGACATCAGGATATGTGTAACTGCAAGGAAGAAACCATGAAGCCTGACTAGGGATGGAAGTGGAGCAGCCACGCTGTCAAGTTTTGGGTGTGGAGACAGGGATGGAACGTGGCTGACATATGTGTCAGAAGGTCTGGTACTGGGTCCAGAGTCCATGGATCATCCAGAAGGTGAGGCCCAAGAAAGGGGAACCAAATCTGATGAGGCCAATAAGGAGTGATAAGAATCATTCTGCATCCCAAGGTCTTTGCTTTCTGGATCACTTTCGATATTAGCGGAAAGGGAGGGAATGCATAAAGAAGTCCAGAGGGCAAAATGTGGACAAGTGCATCTCCCGGTGTCTCCCCCGGGGGGGGGTAAGGGAGAAGTATCTGCTGCATTTGGTGTTCATTGGGCTGGCAAACAGATTGCAGCAAGGCTGTCCCCATTTGCGGAAAATCTGTTCCATGACTTTCTGATTCAGAGACCACTCATGAGGCATCAAGATTGGCCTGCTGAGCTTGTCGGCTATCACATTGGTTGTCCCCGGGATATGCTTTGCAACTAGAAAGCATTGGGAGGATATCACCCACTGCCAAACACGAAGAACCTCTCGACATAGGGGTTAGGATCTGGTTCCCCCTTGTTTGTTTATATACCATACCACTGACATATTGTCTGATTGGATTGCTGTTGTCCCTAGAGGAAGAAAGTCGTAAAGTGCTTGCAATGCTAGTAGCACTGCTCTCATCTCTAGGACATTGATATGCAAGTGTGCCTCATGTTCTTGTCATGTGCCTTGGACTGTCCTTCCTAGATAATGCCCCCCGCACCCTATCTGGGAGGCATCCGTGGTCACAGTAGCAACAGGGTGGTGAGGAATGAATGGTGTCCCTATCATTAGTTGATTGGACTGGATCCACCAACACAGGTCCTTTTTGCAAGATTATGTTATTAAAATGGGATGAGACAGAGGCAGTTGTTGAAGAGACCACTGGGAAAAGAGTAGCCATTGTAGAATTCTCATATGTAGTCTGGCTAGTGGAACTAGAGTTATAGTAGAGGCCATGGTTCCTAGAAGTTTAAGCACTGTCTTCTCTTTGCCTTTGTGTTGGGGAAGCAGGCTGTATATTTTTTGTATTAGATTTTGTATTCTGTCTTAATGAAGGCAAGCCATCATTGCGACTGTATCTATTTCTGTGCCTATAAAAGTCACATATTGAGAGGGCGACAAGGCAGACTTTTCCCAATTTATAGTAATCCCTATCTGAGTGCAGACTCAGATGGTTGATTCCCTGGCTTGTAGAAGTAAGTGCTTGGTGGTGGCAGTCAAGAGCCAGTCGTCCAGGTATGGAAACACTTGGAATCCAAGACATCTCAAGTGAGCCGTTACTACCACCATGCATTTGGAGAACACCCTGGGGGCTGTGGTGAGACCAAAGGGCAGAGCATGAAAATTGGTAATGACTATCTGTCAGCCAGAAGTGTAAATGACTCTGATGCTCTGCCCATTTTTATGTCGTAGTACGCATCTTGGATGTCTATGGAGCACATCCAATTGTCTTTCCCTAACAGAGGGAGTATAGAAAACAGTGTTACCATTCGGACCTTGGTCTTCTTCACTGATTCATTTTCCTTGCTGAGATCCAAAATGGGCCTCTAGTCCCCTGTTCATTTTGGCACTAAAATAATCTGGAGTAAGTTCTGAATCCTATATGGTCTGCGGGGACAGTTGGATGACTCTCTTTTGAAGCAACTTTTGGACTTCTATAGTTGCTTGATCCCTGTGATTGGGAGGAACATCTGAGATTTTCTTGGTGGGATGAGGTGGAGAAGAGAAGGGTATGGAGTATCCTCTGTAAATTATTCTTTGTACCCACTTGTCTTGTGTGATGTCATGCCAGGCTTCTGGATACAAAGATAAGCGACCCCCCCCAGACTGGCTCCAGAGAAGCACAGTCGGGCCCCATTTCAGGAGCACTGATAGGGACATCCACGAAAGGAATCACGGCCACCCTGGTTTTGCAGACCCCCCCTGCCTCTAATGTGATGTTTACCATTACTTCCTCCTCCTCTGCATCTGGAGAAGGAATCACCTTGTGTGCCTGGGAAAAATCTCTGAGATTTCTTGAACCACATTGTCCCGCCTCTCTGACCCTTAGGATATGGTCTAGAAGGGACGGAAAAACATACTCCGATGGCGGAGAGAGGTTTCCCTTCGTGCTCGCATCTCGTGAGTGTGTCTTTTACCTTTGGTCCAAACAGAGATGAACCGTCAAAAGGGGTGTTGGTAAATGTAGATTTTAAGGGCTCTGCAAAATTACATAAGCACATCCAGGAGTGTCTCCTAACGGAAACCCCTGAACCCACTGCCCTGCTCGCTCCATCTGCTGCATAAGATATCAGCCTCATGGAGGAGTTAACAATGGAGTTCAAGTTAGACAACTGAGCAGTAACCTTCTCAGGGACTCCTTCAGTTAAAGTACCTTGGAGAGTATCTCCTAGCTCCTTTAGGAGATCTCTTTGAAGCCTAGTGAAATGAGTAAGGTAATTTAGTGATCTGAGTGTAAAAGCCACTGAAGTGAAGATACGCTTCCCATATCTGTCCATCATTCGAAACTCCTTGTTCAGTGGGTGGACAGATGAGGAAGTTTCCGCTAGTTCCTTATTTGTGGCTGCTGCCACCACCATGGCATCTACAGGCACACCTTTAGTCAAAAACCTTTCTTTTTGGGAGCTGAAAGAAATTTGTTGGGCCTTTTGGGGACTGGTTCCATGGCATCAGGAGTTTCCCACACCTTTCGACTGACAAAATCTAACAGCTCACCAAAAGGTGGAGACACTCAAGAGGCTGAAGGTTGAGACCTGAAAGCCTTCAGGTACACTGACCCCTCATCAGAAGGGGTGACAGTGGGCCAGCCACCTCTCTGTTTCAGGATCTCTAGGATATCTATGAAGGGGATATCATCAGAGGACAACTTAGGGGACCCTTCTGACTCCTCGAGGTCAGTGTCAGAGGTGATGGACTCATCAGTCTACATGCTTCCTCTTGAAAGTTCTCTTTTGAGGAGGCTCCTCAGAAGGATATTCTGGGCAGGTCTCAGAAGACTGGGGGGGCATCCAATGGGGGCTCCTGAGGCTGCGGGTCTCTGCTGTCGAGAGAGAAAGATTGTGCTGAGACAGCAGTCGGAGCTTGAGCGGGAAGAGCATTGGTACCCTTGTGTGGAGCTGAAGACCTAGACATCATGCTCCTAATTATCTCAAAGGCAGATCTCTCCAACTCCGAGGACACCCCCGGTTCTGAGGAAGTGGAAGTACCCTCGGCTCCAGAGCGATCGGCTCCGAGATAGCTGTAGGATCCAAGCTCAGCCATGCCGACACACCAAGAGGTAGGCTCGGAACCAAAGAAGTTCAGGTCCGAGCGTCCCCGTCAGGGATGGCTGGTGAGCTTCGGCTCCTAGACACCAAAGATGGCACCAAAGGTGTCGGAGCAGAACTCGGCTCAGAGACAGACAGTAGTGATGCTGGAACCAACGGTTCCACAACAAGCGGCCCCGATAGCTTTGGCTCTGAAAGACTGACATGGCTTGGAGGAGGAACAAAAGCAGGTAATATGGCCTTAGATGGCTCTGGGACAGATTGGGTCGGAGCCGGCAACAAATCTGCTAGCGCCGACGACTTCAAAAGTCTAAGCACTACTCTCCCTACATCTTCTTCAGAAAGACTCTTGGAGGATCTGGAAGACAAGGTAGGTGATCAAGATCTCTGTAAAATCGGAGATCTGAGTGTTGGGGACACTGGTAATAAATCTCTAGACTGGCTCCGAGGTAAGAGTTCAGTAGTCGGCTCTGAAAAACTTGTGGCCGAGACTGGAGTGTCAATGTTAATAACCTCGACTAGCACCGAAGGCAGAGGAGCCGAAGAGGTAGAAGGTTTGTCCAGTTTAGTAGTTTTTTTGTGGAGGTCCAGATAAAACAGACAGTGTGGGAGACTTTTTTGATCTTTTGACCGACTTGACTTTCTCTTTTTTAGAAGAGGGAGACCTGGAATGAGATGATGAAGAGCTGGCTAAATCCTCCTCAAAGGAAGATTTAAGGAGAACTTTCAAGATCAATTTGTTTTTCCTTTCCTGGAGAACCTGAGAACTAAAGGAGTGGCAAAAGGTACATATCTCCTAAAGATGTATGGCTCCCAGGCAATAAACACAAATACTATGTCCGTCAGTCAGGGACATTTTTTGAGAACATTTAAAACACTTTTTAAAAATCGGAAGTTTATGATCCTTAGATTCTTTAGACATATTGTCACAAATACAATCACAAAAAGAAGAGAGGACAAGGTCCTCTAACATAAACGGACCTAGCCCTTCTCAAGAAAAACACTGCACACAAGGAAAAACAACAGAAGACTAGGTCCTCTAACTTAAACGGGCCTAGCCCTGCTCAAGAAAAAACACTGCACACAAGGTAAAAACAACAGAGGACTAGGTCCTCTAACTTAAATGGGCCTAGCCCTGCTGAGGAAACAACACACAAGGAAAAGCAATAAACTTAAACGGGCCTAACCCTGACATGAAGGGAAGGTGAGATAGAGAATAAACAATCAAGCAACAGACAAAAGCTAGAATAGGTGCTAACTAAAGAACGGACCTATGCCTAAGAAAAAAATTTGTAATAACTAGCACACAGAAAGAAGGGATACCAGTAAGAAAAAAGACCTGCGGAAGCGACGACCAACAATTGCAACAACAATTTGCAATAAAAGTTAGAAAACACACTAACTACTACTACTAGGTAACAACTGTAAGATATTAATTATAAACTAACTATTTATAGTCAAAAAGAACCACAATAACAATCTGAATAAGCAAAATATCTAACTTAACCACAGCCAAGAAAGAGAGCACTTCTGAACTTGTAGACACAGCAAACAAGATCTGGGGATTCTTACTAGTGCACTATGGGATACCTACCTTGCCATGAGCCAATGGAGAGACTTCAAGCTTTGTAATCGGCTGAGTCAGAGCCAAGGATCAGCTCCGAACCCATATGTAAGAATGAAGGCGACATCTTTTGTTTCTCCTTTGCATTTTTTCTTTTCTTTCCATATTTCTTATTTAAAAAAAAAATCTTTATTAGAGAAACAGGGAACAACAGCATACAACATATGTGCAATATACTGTAGACCTGTCATACAACAACCTTTAATCATACATATGTTACATTTTACAAAGCAGTGCCTAACTGATTAAACATACTACAAACCAGTAAACATGGCAGTACAACTTTCACATCATAAATATGTGAAATAAAGGAACTAATGCGGAGGCCATTTTTGTTTCTACAGGCTGTAACGAGGAGAGCCATTTACTCAACTTTTGCTTGTCTTCTCGTGGTGTACATAAATTCTATATTAGGTAATTCCCACAGTAACTCAATTACGTCATCTACCTTGGGCTTATTGACTTTAACCTGCTAGTAATAACCTTTTTTTGGAAGTAACGGTATTGCCTTCAATAAAGTCCATACATGCTTTGCCCAGACCCCTGCTTCAAAGGCTCACAATAATTAATTAAATAATTAAGAAGTCAGCATGAATTTATCTGGTCATAGGTCTGACAACAAAATATACAACTGAGTTTTATAAAACTAATTTTAATAAACCTGAAAACACATGCAGCTGTGTACTCCCAGTACCTTCCTCACATCTCCACCACATGACTGAGGAATCTGGGCACATGCATTATAGTCTACTTGGTGTAGAGAGGTGTAATAGGTAGCATATTCACCTTTAATGTAGAAAGCTGTGAGTTCCATTCCCACACCAGGCAGATCAATTGCAGACACGCAGTGTAGCTTAAGGGGGTGCTGTGCTCCTGAGTATGCAGTCCTCTGGATGAGATGTTAAACCGAAGACACATCTGCTTGAGTTTTTGGTAACTCAGGTGGATGTAAAAGATCTCAAAGCACCTATCGAAGACAGTAGGAGAAATTCCCCAATGCCCTGTGCACATTTCCCCTGCTAGTATAAATACCTCCTTGGGTCTCCCCTGAAAAGAGGTTACTAGGCTAGTGGAACCAACCTGCTTGACAAAAAATTAATACAGGTGTGCAACACTTAACGTCCTTCCACACAACATCTGACTGCATTTACATCCATATTGTACTAAGAAGACATAAATGTGATCGGCTGTTATGCAGATGAACATTAAGCAAAGCACAATGCAAAGTATAAGATTTTCACTTAACATCCATGCCGCTTAACATTCTATGAGATAAAACCTATCCCGGACATTAAGCAACACATACTTGTAAATGAAAATAAACACTTCCAGCCAAAAATGTAAACTTACTGGATCTGATTGCATAGCTTGAAGCTAAATGTATCTTTTTCCACAAACAAGGCCTTATTCTCTTATTCACCAAATTCTCCCAATCTGCCTCAGATTGTGACTTAATCCTTTTCTTATCCACAGTTAATTGCTTATAAAGTCTGCTTACCAAAACCCTTATCCTAAAATTATCCTGCCTCTACTCCTTAACAAATTCCCACTATGAAGGCATTTTTGATATCTCCTACAATTTTTAATCATACCTTCATAAATTTCTCTCAAACTTCTATAGACTAAATACTAAACCCCTCTTGTATAAAACTATTGTTGCAAATGGTTCTAAGACATTAATGCAGTGGCCTCTTGTAGTTAGTCTCAATAATTAATTTGTGTTTGCTTGTTCATCTCACTCGCACTTAAGAAATGTTGTTCAGTTATTGCAGTTTATAACTTACAGTGGTCAACCGTTGTCCCCAGGACTCTACATTTAGTGTCACCATAGTCCAATTCTGTATATCTGTTATGGCAATGTACAGTCCTGAGAGGTCAGTAATTTCTTTTCCTCAGAAGGTGCAATTAGGATTTTCACCAAAAGAATCTTGCAAAGCCCACCTCAGTCTTTTCTATCTAGAGTTGAGATTTACATCATGCCAGATACAAAACTCTTCAGCTGCGCTACACACCAGTATAAATATAAGTTAGGTGTTCCCATACTCCAGCATTAGTCCTAGGAAGTGTTAAGTTCATCCTGTGACATCTTAGGTTTGCTCTTGTTAACATATGGCATCATAAATCTTTATATTACCATAGCTATTTGATCTAGATCTAATGGCTGCATCTTCCACCTACCTAGCAATTTATTATTTTTGCCTTCAATTCTGCACATAAAATCTTAACTGTATGTGAAAGAGAAGGAGCTATAGATACCCACAGATACTTAATGAACTCTATATCCCACAAATATTGAAATCCTTTCTTCAGGCTTTCTGGTAGGCAAAAGTAAGTGTAATTACTTGAGTTTTAGTTGTACTGCTCGTATTCCCAGTCACAGCCTTGGATATATAGTTCAAAAAGCTCCACAAAGTGTTGCTCCGTGCCCCCTAAATATGCAAGTTGATCACTCATGGATAGAACAAGTTTTACCTCTTCTGCTGCCCATCTAAATTCTCTACTAAGGTAATGATACCTCATAGGTTCATAGGTTAGTACTAGGCTAACTGCCCTTGCAAGCCTAGCCAATTATCCCTTGTGAGACTCAAACCCTGCACCTTGGGTTTGTAAGTGAAACACCTTAACCATTAAGCCACCCTCCTAAACCAATAGAAATGAACATGTAGGTAAGTACTAGGCTAGCTGCTTTTTTGAGCCATTTTAAGCCTAGCCAATTTCCCTTAGTGAGAATCAAACCCTGTACCTCTTGCCTGAGAAGCAAGCACTTTAACCATTATGCCAACCCCAACCCATAACAGAGATCTGTATGTGATTCCCTCTACAAGCTGGACCAGGATGACTATTTACATAGCCATGTTGATATTTCATTGATTGCTTGCAAGAAACAAACTGCTTATTGTGTGGTGTGACTGTAGGGAACCCCCAGAATCCCCAACATCAAACAAACATGAGACTGGTTGGTCTCTGGCCAAGTTAGAACACCAAATTCAATGAACGTTCAGATATGTGTGAAGCACTAGTAACTACCTGAGTGAAGTCTACCCTCTCTAAAAGATTATGAAATTCCATACCCATTTCATAGGTCTCATAATGTGCCTGGATATTAAAAATCATACCAGATTAAGCACCCATATGACTGGCAAACTAGGTTTAGGAGAAAATTTTAAAACTTTTGTGGAAATGTTCCCAGATATCCAGGACGATGGTAATTAAATTGTAAATTTATGCTTTAAATGTAGATTTTTGATTACTGCAATATTTATATTTATATTTTTTTTCATGTAAAATAGCTCTCATGGCTCATGTTACAGAAAGTCTAACAATATGTGACACATGCATATAAATAGTGTATGTCATTAGATCTGTATTACCTCTGCTCTGCATGAACTAAACATTTGACATATGTGTTATTCAGATTTTTTGTTTCAATCTGTTTTATTTTTTATGTAATACAATTTGCACTGCCAATATTTAAAGCTGAGAATCTGAAGATGAATCATCATAGCAAACACTTTTTATTTTATTTTATTTTATACATTTGTTAAACTTGGTAAGCAGGAACGATACCTGGTTAAATGACTTGCTCAAAGTCACACAGTAGGTAAATGGAGGTGACATTAATCAAATCCTTTGACTGCAAAGCCGCAGCTTCCTGCATTCATCTGTACATGGAACCGGGAAAGATCAATTTAGAATTCTCTCCTGTTATGCAAATATTTGCTCCTGCACGAGCAGATACAGTTGATCTACAGTACCACTATTTCTTTAAACAGTTTAAGGTGATTGAGGTACATGGACTGGAGATAATGTTAGTGGTAGAAGGGGTTTGGGAACTGAGGCAAACCATCCTACAGATAATGTTTATGGTTCTCTGCCTTGTTAATGCAGAAAAACATCATAACCATCTTTAAAGACCATTTTGTAAGCAAGAGTACTTGTAGTTCCAGGAACAGAAGAAACATGTTATATTAACAATGACAAAGTACATTTCAAATAGTTTTAACATGTTACGTAAGAGTAAATAAACAGAAATTGCCCCTTTAAAAACTCTGATAGTACCTGTAGTACAGGTCAATGCAGCAGTTAGCCATTGCATTTACAGTGAATTGGTTATGTTAATTTTGATAGGTCTTGTGTTTAAGATTCTGAGCACTACAGTGAAGTGAACAGAAATCTGTATCACAATTTTCTGCTTTAAATGTGTCTCTTATTGCATTATTTTGTTCTAGTACATTTTGTAGTTAATTACAGAGCAGTGTGATTGTTTTTTTTCCCATTTCTCACTGAATGTGATCTCAGCATGGCTGCCTGCAGCTGTTTGTCCGAACTTCTGTCGGTTCTCTGGTGTGCTTTGACATTTTAACTCCTGATTTGCTGTCTGTTGTTTTCAGGTGGATTTTAAGATAGATTACAACATGGCTGGTCTTGGATGTGTAGCTTGTATGAGGATTGTATTTGTTTCCCCACTTTCATAATGACTAACTATTTTATACTGCGGTGGTGGTGCTACGGGAGCGTTGTCGCCTCACAGTAAGACGTTGCCTGTTCGATTCTCAGCTAGAGCGTCTTCTGTGTGGAGACATGTGTGAATGGGCGTACCTTCGTTGAAGGCTGTGCATCAGGGCCGGCAACTCAGCACATAAAAATCTACTGCCAGTCATTAGCAGACCGGAGTTCTGCTGTGGCGACCCCTAACCGGGAAGAGCCAAAAGACAACAACTGTTGCTGTAATTTATCTTCAGTAACATGCCCTGTCAGACACTTGTTCAGATTGTTTTCATTTGTTTTCATTTATGAAATATAGATAGCTGAATTTATATGGTTGTTAAGGGCAATACTGAACATTTTATCCAAGTAAATCAATTTCATTGTTAATTTTCTAGTTGATGTACAATAATATGTATTTATTATTCATCTATTTATGTAAGTAGATAGTCTGGACTATAAAGGTCCATTTTGAGTAATGACATTTTGTAAAAAAAAAATGAGTAGGAACACCATTACAATGATTCAAACAAAACAGTTATACAAACTGTTAATATAAACCCTTCTTAAGTACAACATAGTTATTTATTGAAATTTATCAGAAATTAAAATGTGTTCACTCTTTCATTTGTATTTTCAAGTCCTACTTGTCTTCCTGTACAATTTGTCAATCAGCTACAGAGGAGGGTATCTTTCACTTCAAAAATCCAAGTAAACTTACTTCTGTAACACCAAGGTTGATTTAACAAAAGAAATGATGACACTTTTACATTTGTTCAACTATTAGGAGCAATATGACATTTCAACATTCCCATTTAAATTTTAGAACATACATGCAAAAATCAGCACTTGTTTTTCATGGTTACAGTGAAAGCTATAGGCAGTCATTTTGCAGAATGACTTCTACTTAAAAGAACACAGCCAAAAACAAAACATCAAACAAAAATAAATATTTGGGTTTCAGCCCTTTCCTTCTTTTATTGCTGGGAATTTCCTATTTCTCCTTTTTTAATAAATAACTGCAGGTCAGCAGTTGACATTAATAACAAAAGTTCCCATTTTCTCGGTATTTTGACTTTAGGTCAGTTTCATTTGAGGGAAACTCACTGTTAATCTGTGATTTGTAGAAGATATTACTAGGTGTAAGACCCAGAATATATGACAACAGCTGTGAAACAAAATAAATTAGGCATGCATTTAAATATCCCACTACAGCTTACTTCTTTCTTTAGTAACATGAACCACATGGGGGATCATCCACAGTGGTGTCAGTAAGGTCTTCAGCCTGCTAGACCACATACTTGTGTATGTTACTATTGCTTTCCTGAACATTGACTTATGCAGCATTAATGCATTTTTAGACAATGTGGCTGGCCAGGTGGAAGCAGTTATGTTGAGGTATTAACATTTCCTTCCTAGGAAAATATAATAGAGGTGTCCAGAATCAATCTTTGCCACATCATATTTCTTTTGAGAGTGTTGTCAAAGTGCTACTGTGATTCTGTAGACTAATGGTGCTGTTATTTACTGCTCTTTTTCTCAATTTATTTTCCTTAACCTCCTGTTGTTGAATGACTTTCAAGCAGCTGACAACCTCATGGTCTCATGGTTTACTTCTTGAAACTTCTTTGCGGCCTTTTCTGTTGGTCTTCTTTAACCCCCTTTCTAATGATGCGCAAGTTAAACACTTTTTGAAATGGGTATTATATACTTGCCACCTAGAAAATGGATGGCTCCTTTTTGGGATCACAATTTTGTGCCCGAGGAACACGGTGGTGCAGGGTATAGCATTGTCACCTCACAGCAAGAGATTCCCTGATTTGATTCTCGGCTTGGGTGCCTTCTATGTGGAGTCTGTATGTCCACCCTCTGTTCATGCTAGTTTTCTCCATGTGCTCCAGTTTCCTCCCAAATTTCAAAGACATGCAGTAGGTGGATTGGACACTATAAACAGGCCATATGTGAGTATGCATGCAGGTGTGTGGTATGGCTGAACTATCGTGGCAGGGCTAGCCACCCAGTGGTGTAAACCTTGGTTCTAGATGACTGTCACTGTTGAAGTGATACGCCCCGACTCCATGTGCAAAATGGGAAAAAAAGGTTGCAGATGTGGATAGATGGATGGACTTCTCTGAGGAAAGAAAAAAAAATTGTTTCTGTACAAAGAAACTCTTAGGCATCAAAGTCATTGATGAGGTCAGAACATTCAGTTGTGTAGTTTATCCTGGATGCTTAATGCAATCTAAGGACTTACATTGTCTCTGTGGTAAATGATACGACATACAGGTTGGATGTACTCTGTCATCTTAACCCATTTCTACGTCTACCATTGTGCACTCAGTTAGTGGTTGCACCCGACCTCCAATAGCCTTTTGCCAGTCTTTTTGTTCCACTACATGGAAGCCTTGTACTGGAAGACTGCATGAGTTAGAGCCTGCACTTGAGACAGGTAGTATTCCTACACAGCTCTAGGCAGACTGACCTAGCTCTCGTAGAAGAACAGATTACAATAGTCACCATGTGCCGTTTACAAGCCATCTCTTCTTTCTGTTTTCCTCCTCAAAGTCATGTAAGTGCCACTAGTCTCAGGGCCTAAGGTTCAGTAGATCTTCATAGTCTCTATCATGTCAACTCTTCATTTTTTCCGTCTTAATTATCTTTCTGTCCTTTCACTCCATGCAGTGGAAATCCCGCAGTTGTTTGTTTTTAATTGTAATTCAGTCTATTTCTCTTTTCCCAGTTCAGAACTGGTATTAAGGCTTCAGCTTTCTTACTTGTTATCTGAAACTCTGCTTTCCCCAAACACAGACACATACACACACTCCTTGCTCATTTAATGTTGGTCTTTGAGATATATCACTTCAGTTATGTTCTGAATTCTATAGGTTATCATTAGAACGTCACTTTAAATATTCTTTTCTTTTTGCCTGTATCGTACCTGTGCAGCTCATTTTCTGCTACTTTCCCAGGGTGGCCTCACAAAATATGGCATTGTATCTTTGTGGATCTTTGCTGACTATCAAAAATTAACAAAAAACACGAAGACACACTTATACTGACATATATAGGAATCAGTCCACAGTCCTATAAAATATAAAAACACCTGATCTTGTTCAATACCTTGTTAATGAGCACTGCAAGGAAACAGGTTAAGTGTAAATTCTTGTAACTGTTCCATATTGACCACCTTGCCAAGCACATGCAGCAGTTAGAGAGACCAGAAAAATCAAGGGTCTCAAACACCTATCCTATACAGATAGGCTAAAAGTCTCATACAGACTGCTCAGAGGTGACCTGTCTCTGGCGTACAAGGCCATTTCAGACCCAGCCTTGATGGAGTTGTCGCATATCCGTAAGACAAACTCCACTCATGCAACCCAAAAGGAAGGCCTTAACCTGGTCTGTGACATTAATAGAACTTGTTGGCGGGATAGATTTGTGTCCCAAAGACTCCGCCACCTGTGGAATAGATTTCCTTTCCATGTTAAGCAGAGGAACCTGGGCGACTGGATGGGAAATAGAAAATATACCCCTGGGATCCCACCTATGTCCCTGCTGGACATGGAAACAGGTGCTGACTTTGAGGGAAGATGGGTGAAATTCTTGGCTAGGCTTATAAGGGCCTCTGGGCCAATAGCCTAGTACCATCCTATGAACCTATGACCCTATTCATGTGATTCATAACATACAGCTCTTAGCACCATAGTGAAAAGTAAACAAGATGTAAATCTTAGTTGGAAAAAAAATAATTATATCTTACCTGAGAATGTCAAGCTCCAGTTATCCACTGGACATTACTGACCTTTCTAGACACTGGTTAGGGCAGACATTCTCTATTACACTTTCCACTCATACATAAAGAAATGTTATATTTGTGTATAAAACCCGTAGATTGTGTCTAAATCTTAGCTATAAACAGTTCTTCAAGGAGCCGGTCTTTAACCTTGATGAGAACTCTCTGCAAATGTAGTTCAACATTCCCATGGCTATGATTATTATTTTAAACTGATTTTTCCAGTTATCTTCACTGAACTCTACAAATATTCCTTCAGTTAGCTCTGACAGTTTCTTTTTTAGGAGTTCAGTTATACCTGCTTTCCTGTTGTGAATGTTGTTCATTAATAAATTTGCAGCAAGATATTTCTAAAACATCCAAAAGCACTCCAAACACTGGAAACCAAAAAATACGAAATAAAACACCAGAGAAATAAACCAAAATGGAGAACTATTTAATGACAAGAAATACACATCAAACAGTAAGCGCTTTTGTCTGCACTGGACTACTTCAGACTGAATAATGTGACTAAAATGTTTCAATACTTATAAAAAACATCAATTAAGATACAAAAACACATGACCTTATAATTAATGATGCAACCTCTTCCTTTTTAGGAAAGCTATAACATATTCCCTATCATTTAACCCAGCTGGACGGCAGGCATTCTATTTGACCTGCCATTCATATTCCTTCCATCCAAGTTCTTCCTCAGCATTAAATTTAGTATCAGAATTCAGAACTTCATCTAAGACACAAAACTTAAAATCAATATTGCATTAATTTTCTTCGTAATGTTTTCTAAGAGCATTTTTCTCATCTTTGGTGCTCACAGCATAGTTGTGCCCATATATGCTTCTGTTTAACTCTCTTGTAGTGCATCCAGCAGAAAACGACTCACATGACATGCATAAAACTAAATACAATATAAACTTTGATTTGCCCATTTATCTGCTTTTAAACTGTCCTCTGGATTCTCAAAAGCTTGCACGGAGTGCAAGATTGCTGCAGGAGCTCAAGCAGGTAATACGTCTGCCATTCGATCCAGGAACAGCCTGCAGGGGCACGCACGAGAGCTCCTGCACTAATCCTGCATGGACGAAACCCTTGTATGCAAATCACCCCATTTGCAGGAGAAATCCATGCAAATGAGGTGATTTTGCAATCCAGGAAGCTTGCGACCATCCATGCAGGACTAGTGCAATCAGCAGAAATGTACTCGGTTAGTAACCGAGTACATTTCTGCAAAATCCAAAACGGAGCTATGACAGCTTCAAATAAAGGCTGTATATCATGTAGTAAGCATACCAATGGCCAAGTATAAGGTCATAGGCATTGCAAACAATACAAAAATCTAAAAAAAAAATAAACTTTTATTTTTCTTTAGCCGATCTCGGCTGTTTAAGTGTAGGGATCGGGGGGAAAATAACAAAATGAACCTAAGTTAAGCATTCTAACTAAAATAAGTATTCTGCCATGCAAGTCAATGTCAGGCAGAAAACAAACTGGCCAGTGAGTACTGGTTGCTAAGGGGGAGGCTCAGTGTGAGACATGTAAATATGCATTAGCAGGCCATCCTATGTAAATGAGGGGAAGGATAGTGAAGCCCAGTTTTCTCCCGGATGTGAGTCATGTCCCAACAGTGTAAGACTAGGAATAGCTTGGTGCAAGTCTATGAGGTAGGTGACATCATGGGGGTGTGTGTCAGGTATGCTGTAAGCAGATTGGAGCCTGGTGGCTTGGGGTTGCTCCTAGCTTAGCACAGCTAAGCTGGGGGGGTCTAAACCTGCCTAGCAGTCTTTACAAAGTCTAAGCAGTTGTGCGCCCCTTGCACTGGGTTGTACAGGAAGAAAAAAGAGGTTAAACCAGGAAATAGCAGCAGTGTGCACAACCGAGCACTCTGTTTGTGCGGTGTGCCCCTGGGCTGAAACAGGAAAGCAATGGGAAGGGAAAACAGCAGTAGGAAGGTAATCAAGGAGTACTAGCTTAGCTGACAGATGAAATGTATCAGATCCAGCCAATTACACAGGCAGCAGACCAGCCCAGCCCAGAACACTACTATAAACTATGCAAACACCTACCCCTCTGTTTTTTCCCACACTCTACACCACCGGTGTAAACAAGCAGGGAACTTTTAACACTCACAACAGTAAAATGTTAGGGGCTGCAATAGCTATCATACAACAACTTATGGAAGAGGCTGGGGATGGTGAGGATGTGAATGCTGCCAAGCAACCCACAGTGAGGAGATGGAGAAGAGTGTACAGACCCAGGGTAACCTACCAAGGGCTACATGAGCTGGAGATAGTGGAGTGCTATAGGGTGGACAGGGACCTCCTACAGCAAATTGTTGAGCTGTGCCGGCCACGCCTCACACACAGAACTAACAGAGGAGAACCCATCCCAGTGGATACCAAGGTATGTGTAGGCCTAAGAATACTAGCTACAGGTACCTTCCAAAGGCCAACTGGGGATATGATAGGGATTTCACAGGCATCAGCATCCAGGGTACTCCACCAGTT
Source organism: Protopterus annectens (assembly GCF_019279795.1). NCBI lineage: Eukaryota > Metazoa > Chordata > Ceratodontiformes > Protopteridae > Protopterus > Protopterus annectens. The sequence continues at coordinate 996,870,259 of NC_056744.1, forward strand.
CCTGGATGCCATGTCAGCACGTCGATGAGCATGTATATTTCCCCAACAGCCGTGAGACGTTGGCGAGCAATATTTCACCAAATAGCAGAATACTCTGAGGTAGTGGGTGCTATAGACTGCATGCACATACACATCAAAGCACCACCCGGTGAGCAGGGTAGGGTCTACATCAACCGCAAGAGCTTCCCTTCCATCAGCTGCCAGGTTGCGTGTGATGCCCAGGGCATAATAATGAACATGTGTGCTGGCTACCCTGGAAGCTATCACGATTCCCACATCTGGCATCTGATGGAGCTGTACCAGAGATTTGCCAATGGAGACATCCCACACAGTCACCTAGTGGGGGATGCTGGATATGCACTGGAGTTGTGGCTGATGACACCCATCAGAAATGCACACACACCTGAACAAGAACTCCATAATGAGGCACATGCACAAACAAGAATCATAATAGGGTGTGTGTTTGTGATGCTCAAGTCATGGTTCCGGTGCCTGGACACATCCGGTGGAGCCTTGCAGTACTCACCAGCTACATGTACCCAAATTGTCCTTGTATGTGCCATGCTACACAATATGATCTTGTGGAAACAGCTGCAACAGAACAGCATGGGGCAGGGCCACACAGCCCCTCACCATTGCCAAGGCCTGCATAGGCACAGAGTGACTCAGAGGAGGAACAGCCTGAGTCTGCCCCAGTAGGCAGAAGGAGGCATGCCCAGTATGCCCTGACCTTGGCAAAGAGGCAACGCATAGCACATACACTGACATGGGAGGGACCCAGGGAATAACACCTCTCTCTGACTCTCACATTCAGTAAAAGGGATGCCAAACATTACACTACCTATGCTAACCATGTGTAGGGAGTGTACTATGTGCATCTGACATAGGCAGCCCTGCAGCACCACCCTCAATAATGGGACACCCACAAGGTAAATGACTCACACAAGCCAGTCAGGGAGGTTCACATACACAACAACAATCACAGCCAGCAGGACAGGTGTAGACAAACACAAACAAATGCTGTGCTATGGCCTTTGAATGAGGCCTATGGGTAACCCCCCCCCCCAGGCCTACACAGACAGACTACAGCAGGCCAGGCAGGGGGAAGTCAGTTGTGAAGGCTAGGAATTCAGACACTAATATGTAGGTAATTAAAAGCTAAGATCTGTAGTATACTGGTATGCCTCTAGCCAGCATGATAGGTAAGACTACAGACTGAAATGGAGTACCCGACATACCAGTACAGTCCTAACAAATGTGTACAAGTGTCAGGTGTGCCACCCCCATCCTACATAGACATATAGTAACAGTGAGGTGTGCCCCCCCATCCTGTATAGAAATGTAGAAATAGTCAAGTGAGCCCTCCTCCCATCCTACATAGAAATATAGTAACAGTCAGGTGTGCCCCCCAATCCTGTGAAGAAATGTAGAAACAGTCAGGTGTGCCCCCCCCAGCTATGCAGAAATGTAGTAACAGTCAGTGCCAAATGATCAATGGATACCCTACAGAGACAGCATGCTACTTGTCAGTGTACAAGACAAAGGTCAGCACTGCAGTACAAACTATCTGGACTTGACCCACACATGCAATACAGATGGCCATACTGGGCATGCTCATACACTTAGAGAAATGAAGGCAATGTAAGGCAGCAACATACTGAAAGGTCATACTGTGCATGCTCACACATGAAGGCCATGTCTGCAAACACCATTGGACCAGACATATCTGGCAGTCGCAGTTGTTAGTGCAGACACTAGTTAGTATGCACCACTCATGTCTTGCACACACAGTGGATAGGAATACAGACATATATGTAAGGACAAGACACTATAATAAGCCAAAGGTAGATGGACATAGATGTGTGGAAGAGGGTGACTGTGACAAGGAGCCATCCAGGCCTGTCCCACCCAGCACACAGCCAAAGGGCCCTAAACACAAGGTGCAAATGTCACTCACTGCAGATACTAGCCACGAGTATCTGTCAGCATTACAGACTATGTGGTGCATGTGCCAGCTGTGCAACATGACTGTACAAGGAAGTAGTCATCCAGCAACTGTATACACGTATCTGTGAAATATGACCCTGTGTTGCCTGCATGTGGAGTGTCAACCCCTAGATGAATGGGTAAAGGCCCATGCACACACACTGCCCTCCCCATAGCCCTACGATGCCAAGCCTGCTGAGGTCATCCAATGTGAAATACACCTTTGGGAGAGTTGTGGCCTAGTAATCTCCGTGGTGTGTCCCATAACTGTGTAGTGCTGTAGTGTGATAAGTTAGTTAGGTATGAGTTTGAATCCCAGACTTTGCAACTGTATCTGTGAATGCTTGTCTGTCTGACTGTGTAGAGAGCAATGCTTTTTAGGGTAGTCACACTCCCAACAATTTAAATGCTCAGCCTTGGCAAGACTGCTGATGCCATCCACCTAGAAATACACCTCTGGGCTGATTGTAGCCCAGTAATCACTATAGCATGTCCTGTAACTGCATACTGTTGTTGTGTGATAAAGTAGTTAGGTAGGTGCTCTAATCCCAGACATGGCAAGTGTGTGTATGTGTTTGTCTGTCTGACTCTGTCTGTTTTGTGAGCAATGCTTTTTAGGGTACTCACGCTCCCTACAATTCAAATACTGAACCTTTGCAAGGCTGCTGATGTCATCCACCTAGTAATACACCTCTGGGAAGCTGTAGCCCAGTAATCTCCGTAGTGCATCCTGTAACTGCGTACTGCTGTAGTGTGATAAACTAGATAGGTAGGAGTACTATTCCCAAACATGACAACTGTGTGTGTGTGTTTGTGTGTGTATCTATCTGTCTGTGTAGAGAGCAATGCTTTTTAGGCTAGTCACACTTCCTACAATACAAATGCTCAGCATTTGCAAGGCTGCTGATGTCATCTACCTACTAATACACCTCTGGGAAGCTGTAGCTCAGTAATTTCCGTAGCGTGTCCTTTAACTGCATGCTGCTGTAGCGTGATAAACTAGTTAGATAGGGGTTCCATTCACAGACATGGTAAGTGTGGATGTATGTGTGTGTGTTCTTTTGTCAGGGTAGAGAGCAATGCTTTTGAGTCATCTCACAGACACTACAGCCTCCAGTGGTCCACTTTGACAAGTGTGCCGATGTCATCAACTGTGAAATACATCTTTGGGGAAGGGTTAGGCTAGTAATCTCCATGGTGTGTGCCGTAACTGTGTACTGCTGTAGTGTGATAAACTAGTTAAGTAGAAGTTCTATTCCCAGACATGGCATGTGTGTGTATATTCCTTTGTCGGTGTAGGGAGCAATGATTTTGAGTTCATTCACAAATACTACAACCTCCAAGGGTCCACTTTGACAAGTGTGCCAATGTCATCAACTGTGAAATACACATTTGGGGAAGGGATAGGCCAGTAATCTCCTTGGTGCATGCTGTAACTGTGCACTGCTGTAGTGTGATAAACTAGTTAAGTAGGAGTTCTAACCCTAGCCTTGGTAACTGTGTGTGTGTCTGTCTGTGTAGAAGGCAATGGTTTTTAGGGTAGGAACACCCCCTACAATTTAAATACTCTACCTTGGTAAAGCTGTTGATGTCATCCACCCCAAAATACACCTCTGGGAAGGTTGTAGCCCAGTAATCTCCATAACGCGTGCCATAACTGCTGTAGTGTGATTCAGACTTCTGCTAGGGTTCTATACCCACCCATGGCAGTTCTGGATGTTTTGTGTGTGTTTCAATGTCTGTGTAGGGAGCTATGCATTAGTCACACTCAGTACATGTCAAATGCCATACCTTGGCAACCCGCTGATGTCAGCCAATGTGTTATACATCTTTGGGGAAGGAGTCCTCCAGTAATCCTCGTGGTGTGTCCTATAACAGCTCCATGCTGTAGGGTGGTAAAGATGTCTGTTAGGGGTTTTATACTCACACATGTCGGTTGTGGATGTTTTGTGTGTGTTCCACTGTCTGTGTTGGGAGCAATGCATTTTAGGCTAGTCACACTCAGTACATGTCAAATGCCCTACTTTGGCAATCCTGCTGATGTCAGCCAATGTGACATACACCTTTGGGGAAGGAGTACTGCAGTAATCACTGTGGTGCGTACTATAACTGTGTAGTGTAATAAACTAGTTAGGTAGTGGTTCTACTGCAGGACATGAGGTGTGTGTGTGTGTGTGTGTGTGTGTGTGTGTGTGTGTGTGTGTGTGTGTGTGTGTGTGTGTGTGTGTGTGTGTGTTTGTACCTCATATCCTGTGTGGAGGTGGGTGTGCGTGTGTGACACCTGGGCCCAATGTGTAGTGGGTTTTGCAATTTTCTTATATGGTTGTCCTAGTACATATCACAATGTCCACCATGCAGGGATAACAGCTGTGAAATAGCCGAGAGGCTGGGGTGCATATCCATACCTGTACATGTGACATCAAGGCCAGGCAATCACAGTTAGCAACCCCAGTACAACCCAGAGCACACTCTCAACCTACGTCTCATACACACACACATGCCAAGGCAACAGCCAATATGTATGTAGTACACTGCATATTGGCGACTGATAGTAACTATGGTGTGAATGCAGTGGCCTACAGAGGTCATGGCACCCTGTCCATCAGTACGATAGGCACATAATTGCAGACAATGCACCTTCAGTATGTTTCCACATGATGCCTGCAACAACTGTGGTTCCATCAAATGTGATCCACAAAGGACATACCATGCCTTACACACATGCCTTGTATGGACAGATGTCACTGACACCAAGGAATACCTGTAGTATGCTATTAATGTAGGTGCAGGGTTAACCTACTGTCCATTACCTGGCCCTGCCACATGAGAGCGGGACTGTCATATCTGATGATAACATTCTGTGTACACAACATGGGCCAGACAAACCAGGTACACTTCCACATGCCACTGTACATGAATGTAGGATAAGTGCACATCCCAAACACCATCCATGTCATGGCATATAGAACACATACATGGCAAGCATTGCACAGCACTGGCCATGCACAATAGTAACCCAGGTGACTGGATGGTGAATACTCTACCCTCCTGTGTGGGTAATTCCAGACACTACACCCCTTAGCCATAATGCAGACCATTCTCATGTGGCCTGATGCTAAGGTATACCCCTCACCTAGCCTTGTACAGCCATCTAGCACCATCCCCACTACACATCCGTGAAGCAATGCACACATGCATACCGGTACTAGCACCCTGTGTCTGTGTGTGTGGTGTATGATGCTTCCGACCACATTCACACCCGGTACCACCCCCATTGGCATACTGAAGCATGCTCTCTAATGTCAGACACCATCACATACCCTTTGACCATAGAACCCCAGTTTACCCCTGTGGGCCAATTGATACATATGCATTACTGTATTATGGCAAAGTAACTAGTTAGGAAGTGTAATCGTTACCCTGCCAAGTGTGGCAATGTGTATGAGTCCCTTAGAGAGTGTGGCTGTGTTGAACTCCTGTTCATGTGGACAGGCTCGTGTGCTACAACTACTGTATATTAACAGTGTTGCAGATGTCACTCACCAGCACATATATGTCCGGACAGCTCACCAACATGTAAGCTATGTGGTGCATGCAATAACTGCATACACATGTGATAGCTATGCATAGTCAGTCAGGTGTTTGAAACCCTGTACTGGTAGGTGTGTAAGACAAACATGCTTAGGTTTTACTCACCCACACCTTCCCTGACATACTTTGTCTCTGTCTGTCCCTCTCACACCCTATCTGGTGGATGTGGGATGTACACATGCTTTGCTAGGCAGCAGCTTGTGTTTTGTAAGTGATGGTCATGACCAGCTGATGGCCTCTGCACCAATTGCAGTCCTCCTCTAGCTGAGTGCACATGGAACAGCTGTCGTATCATTCCCAAAGCCAATTGCATGGAAACAAACTCCAATATCTTGGAACATCATGTTGGTGTTGGCTCTTTACATCAACTGTGGGCAGGAACTAGATCAGTTGTTTGGCAAACAGCATCTCAGATGGATTGTGGATTTACCTCTAACAACATACACTGTGGAATCAGGGCAACAGACAGGAGGGGGATGTGCCTGACATGACTACAGACTGTAAGTGCTGCTATACTGCATGTGGAGTAATGTTGGTTTAACAGTGTGTGTGTGGATATGGCTGTCCTACATGTTGTAATACCTGCCATGTCAGTTCTATGTTTATGAGGAATCTGCATCTGCAGGGTTGTCTGCAGACTGGGCAGTGTGTTGTGCCCTTGGTGTCATGTGTTACCCACAGGGCACATATCTGTGAACTGCAGAAGGTAGTGTGAGGATTGCAGTCTGTAGATGGTCAAAGTCGTGACAGTTACTGACTTCGTATCCCTCAAAGGACACATGTTGCAACAAACCCTGTTACGACAGTACATGTATGAGGTTATCACAGCAACATGTCAATATTGGCACTGTGTATGTGCTTCCAGCCACAACTCTGTCAACCTCTGTACATATGTCATGCATTAAGAGGAGCATATGTTCTGTACACCATCATTAGTGTCATAATATCTGATAGCAAGCCAGTGAGATATCAGACTGCTACACATGTTATGTACAGTACGGGTAATATTTGACAACATTACCAGGACATTCCATGGTCATTTGTACAGTACTGAGGTCTGTGTAACTATGGTGAATGTCGACAGTGTGTGTATTGTTAACATGTTCTTTAGCCTGTGTACAGACTGTGGTAGATGTCATTGTTATAGGTCCTGTCCTATCTGATGTTACATGCAGCTCCACTGTATGTTACCATATTGGTTTACATGTTTGTAGAGCCATACACACACATGTCCCATACCACAGACAGACAGCAGACCACACCATGTAGCAGCCCAGTTTATGTAGGGTTAGTCTGTGAGTGGCACATATGAGGATGGTGTTGAACAGATAGTCCATATATTGTACTTTTATGCTAGCTTACCATATGTGGATGTGGCTGTGTTCACATTGGATGTGGTTATGCACCTTCACACAGGTGTATTTTACCCTGTGCTGTGAAATGCCTGCAGAGCCTGCTATATATGCAGGTACATGTGCATTCCCCCATAGGAGATGTTGGCCAGTTTTGAGCCAGTCTGCCTGTAGCCTACACAGTGCATTGTTACATGTCTAGCACCTTAGTGTACTTATCCAGTGAGGTGTCATGTGGAGATACTTGCTGTATGTACTGCTGCCAGGTCTCCCTTAATAGTCATTTATGTCAGACAGAGCAGTGGGATGCTGTACAGATGTATGTCAATATCTAGTGGGTAGTATGTGGCCATGACCCCCCTGTACCAGCGGTTATTATGTGTCAGGCCAGACAGGGGTGTGTGAATGCATAACCTATGGTGGCATATGTATACCAGTCGTTATGTGTAACACCCATCTAAATGGTTGTTAACATCCATATTGTCATGCATGGTACACATGTTTAGGACTAAGGGGTTCTGTGTATACTCTGTACATATAATCGTCTGTATATGTATATATATATATATATATATATATATATATATATATATATATATGATTACACATATACATATCGACATATATAGATGAGTATGTATATGTACATAGATATACATATACACACCCAGATATATACATATACAGAGCAATATATGTCTACATATATACAGATAGTGATACATATGCACATAAACGTATGGATCTCTACAGATATATCGACAGTAGTAGGTATATCAGTATAGATATGTATGCACATATAGTCAAATATATCTGTCATATATATATATATATATATATATATATATATATATACCAACATAACTAGGCATATCTGTACACATAGGATATGCATACATATATAGCTATATACACATATCTATATGTACATATAAGTATACCTATATATACACATATGTATAGATACATATATTTATAGATGTGTACACATATGCACATACGAAGAGGTGTACACATGGCCATATATATGTAGCACTATACAGATGTGTATACAGACATATGTATGTGTATATCTGTGCATGTACATGTAGACATCTATACACCTATATGTATACAACCATATACCTGTCATGAGTAAATGACATGGTTGCATATACCCTCCCACATGTATCCCACCATATGTATCTGCTATGTGCACATTATGATAAAACAACATATGTGATGCAACAGTCATATTAATGACAAGGACTACACAATCTAGGACGTAAAGGCAAGTGTTCAATACCACTCAATTTGGGTAATGACAACTATATTGGTAACACAACAGCTGTCCCCACAGTGGTCATGGCTTAGTGGCCATGTGTTGTGGCTTCAGTGTAAAGAGCTCTGAGGTCATGACCTGCAAGGGCTGCTCATTTTGTTGCTTTGCAGAACAAGGTCTGTTGGATACAGAGTGGTTAAGGCAGTATTTGTGCAATGTAGGCCACATACGTCAGTATCACGACATTGCTAGCTAGGGATCTAGTCCCAATGTTGGCAAGTAACAGTGTGCATGTATGTGTATGGGTCTACATCAGGTTGCAGGTTATACATGCCTAAGCGGGCCACCTGTCCATGTGGCACAGGCAATACCCAGTATAGTAACTTGTGAAATGTGTTCAACTGTACCCCAGAATTGTCACTGCCATGGTGTCAGCACAGTGACATACCCTGTTGTGCAATACAAATGCAGACCATCCTCGTGTTGATACATGTACACCTACAGAACAATTGCATATTAGTTTAGAGACCACAACCAAGCAGTGTTACTAACAGCTAGAAGCCATCATTGCTGGATGGCTACACTACCTGCAAATTATGCCTCACACTCTACACCCTACAACATGTTACACTGCAGGACGGTGGTACACTGGTGTACAGTCACCATGTGCATCAGAACCATATCAGTCTGTCCCTGCATCGATGGTATGGATGACAGGGATGGGGCACAGGTATCATCATATGCACAGGGCATCCTCGTGCAGACACATGTACACCTACAACACAACTGCATATCAATTTAGAGACCACAACCAAGCAGTGTTACTAATAGCTAGAAGGTATCATTGCTGGATGGCTACACTACCTGCCAAATATGCCTCACACTCTACACCCTACAACATATTACACTGCTGGACTGTGGTACACTGGTGTACAGTCACTGTGTGCATCAGAACCATATCAGCCTGCCCCTGCATCGATGGTATGGATGAAAGGGATGGGGCACACATATCATCATATGCACAGGGTGTGGTATTGGTCTGCCAGAGGCCGAGGGTGGGCCATACATTTGACACCATGTGTGTGGATGAGGGGTGCACTCTGGGGAGCTGGCTGAGGTGATGTGGTGTGTGTAGGTATGAGGTTGCCCTAGGTGTGTTTGCATAGTGTGTGGGTATACATGCACACAGATGTTCATCGTGCATACAGCTGCAGTAATCACAGATGGGTTCTCTGCCATCAGGCGGGTCCTCAGTCGGCCGAATTCCAAAGTCTAGGTCCAGCGTCGGTTGTTGTCGCTTTCTCTCCTGACGTCAGTGAGGCAGGGGTATATAAGACACAGCCGACGCCATTTTCTCCAGTCTTTTTTGCTACGCGGTGCCCGAAGCAGAAGCAGTTCGCAAGTGCCGGTTGGCCAGCTCCTGAATTTACGAAAAATTGGAAACCGAAGTCTTCATTAAAGCTAAGTACCCCGTTGGGGAAACTTTTCTTGCCTCAGACCGATGTCAGTAAAAGTTAACAATTGTATTTCTTGTGGGAAGCAAATACCGCATAAGGATTTCCATTCCCTCTGCATACCTTGTTTAGCCCAGACCACGGCGTCTCGGCTGTCGCTGGCGCTACTTTCAATAAACGACTATTAAGCGTCGGGCGTGGTTCGCCCAACACTTTTTGGTAAAGCCTTTGATTATAAAATGTCGTGGAGACTCCGACTACCGCTTTGTCCAAAAACGTAAGGACAAGGACAGACACGCGAGGTCCGCGGTCCCCACCGACACCACGCCAAAACCGCTACGTGGTCCGGTTCTCAGCGAGACGCCTATGCAGTCCCTGACTACTGACGACACTTCTTTGGCGGTGTCTTCTGTAACGAGACCGCAGGTACCTCGCCCAGACCCAGACTACAACCACCCGAAGCCACTGTGAGCGTTGAGCCTCCTAATGTGGACAGGTCCACTTCCACCCATGGTGTCTTTAGACCCTCTTCTTCCTTTTCCATTAAGGCCTTTACCAAGTCCAAATCAGCCAGGCATCCCAAGAGGCCTGTTGCACAGGGCCCATCTCCAGGCCCCATGCCTAAAAGCAGATGCTTAAAATGGCTGAGGATTTAATTACTCTTATCAGGGGTTCCCAACCGCCTCCAGACAAGGGCCCCAGAGTGGGGAAGATTCTCCTCTTCTGATCAGGGCTCCATTTTTCAGAACATTCTGATGTAGAGGAACACTCTTACTCCCCTTTGAAGATTCTGATGCAGAGCAGTCCATTCCTTCTGTATCTCCTCCTGAGGATTTTTCTTTGGGGAAACCTTGCACACCTTGAGGAACACTTCCATTGGGAAGGCCAAGACTTTTCTGATTCCAAGAAAAGACTTAGGGAATTTCTTTTGTTACCTCAACACAGACCTCTGGCGATACCTCCTGTTTTGGACATACTTGATGATGTTTATTCGGAGGCTTGCCTTAATCCGGATTCCCTGCCTCCTGCCCCAGTCAAGCCTGATAGGTACTACAGAGTTCCTAACTCTCACCAATTTCTTTACAAAAGCCATAATGCTGACCCTGAAACCATTTCTCAAGGCCCCAATGGAATGAAGGCCTCTACTGCTAAGAATCCACTACCTTCTGAAAGAGAGTCAAGATCCTTAGAAAGGTGGGGAAAAAAGGTATATACCTCGGCCACCCTAGCCATGAGGGCCTTAAATTGTCAGTTTCCTATGCTTAAATATCAGCAGTTTCTGTTATCACAGTTAAGAAATAAAATGTCTCAACCTGAACAACCAGACTTGAAGGAGTTGCAGGATATGATGCATAGTGCAGAACAAGTGGGTAAACACATCTTACAATGTGGCTATGATGCCCTAGAGGCCTCAAGTAGAGCTGCTGTTACAGGATCAGTCATTCGTAGACATGCCTGGCTTAGGGAACAAATTTTGCCTGATCATGTGAAAGCTAAACTATTAGATGCTCCTTTACAAAAGGATGTGTTATTTGGTACTAATGCTGAGGAGATACTACGGAAAATGGAAGAAAAAGCCAAATCTATGCAAACTGTCAAAGCTTTTCTACAGGTTCAACCACCACGTTTTAGCAGAAATTGGCCTTCTAAAAACTGGTCCTTTCCAGCCACTGACAAGCCCCAAAGAGGTAGATACAGATGCACAAGGGGCAGAGGACAATCACAAGGATCATATAGAGGCAGACAATGGCAAACTCCAGCACCAAGAGGTGGCGAAGACAGTGCACAACAATACAGGAAACAAACCCAATGACTCCCTCCTTTCCATGCCAAGCAAGTCTCAGCTGGTAGCACCCTTGGGAGGAAAACTGGCATTATTTACAAGAAATTGGCATATTGTCACAACAGACAAATGGATCCTGGACGTTATAAACAGAGGCTACAGATTTCATTTTCACACTCTCCCAAAAATGAGAGGCATGCCAAACCTGCCACACAATCAAAGGGCAGAGGCACAACTACAAATTTCAAAGCTCATAGACATGAAAGCTATTCAAGAGGTACCTATTCACGAGCAAGGTCAAGGTTTTTACTTCAGGCTATTTCTGGTACCAAGGAAAGGATCCGACTGGAGACCCATTTTGGACTTATCCATCCTAACCACATTCTTACTGCACTAAAATTCAAGATGCTCACATTACAGCAGCTTCTTCCCATGCTGGGCAAGGAGTTTTGGCTGGTAACATTGGACCTCAAGGAGGCATACCTGCATGTCCCAATCAGACAAAGCTGCAGAAGATACCTCAGATTTCTTGCAGGTTCAATACACTATCAATTCTCTGCATTGCCCTTTGGCTTATCTACTGCGCCCAGAGTATTCACGAAATACCTGGCATCAGTAATTGCCTACTGCAGACTTCAAGGGATACAAATTTACCCTTATTTGGACGACTGCCTGATCCAAGCGGACAGCAAGCACATACTTCTGGAACATCTGGCTTATGTAACACGGTTACTGCAGTCTCTGGGATACACAATCAACAAAGAGAAATCCAGGCTAACACCATCTCAGAAAATAACTTTCCTGGGTGCCAACTTGGACACAAACACCCAGATGGCCTATCTTACGCCAGAAAACAGGGGCAACTAACTCAATACTTCAAAATACTAGCAAATTGTACCAGGCTTACTGCAAGGAAAATCCTGCAGGCTCTGGGATTCATGGCATCTTGCATTCTTTTAATCCCATGTGCAAAGTTGCATATGAGGAAACTTCAATGGGACTTAAAAAACCTTTGGTCTCAGCACAGCCACAGTTTGGAAACAATAATACCAATAATTCCATGTTTGCAAAAGGAATTTCTATGGTGGGCCCAAGCATGTCAAACAAACACAGGTCTCCCATTCTGCAAGCCTCAAGCAAATCAAGTCATCACAACAGACACTCAGATTACGCCTGGGGCGACATGACAGACAGGTGCATTCAGGGCAAATGGTCCCAAAAGGAAAAGCACCTTCACATCAATCAAAAGAAATGCTAGCAGTGATAAATGCAATTACAGCTTTCAAGGACTTCCTGCATCCAGGACAATTACTGATAAGAACAGACAACACCACAGTAATGTGGTACATAAACAAACAAGGAGGAACACATTCATACCCCTGTGCAGACTAGCCATGACACTTTGGAACTTGGCTCTGGAATGCAAATCGAACTTCAAGCACAGTACTTGCCAGGTTTGGAAAACACGCTGGCAGACAATCTAAGCAGAAATATGACAGATCCACACAAATGGAAGTTGCATCCTCAAGTGTTTACAAAGATAATCCAAGCGTGGGGGAGGCCAGACATAGATCTCTTCACCTCCCACAGGAATCATCAGTTGGAAAAGTTTTGTTCAAGGGCCTTTCATCCAAAGGCCTGGAGAGTGGACGCCCTTTCATTCAGTTGGACAGCATGGACAGTGTACGCTTTCCAACCTCTGCCTCTTCTGCCCAAGGTGCTCTTGAAAGCAAGAGCAGACAGACCGAAGATGATACTGAATGCTCCAGACTGGCCAAGACAACACTGGTACCCACTCCTGAGGAGCCTAACACATACTCCTCCCTGGTCCCTACCTCTAATGCCTCTTCTGCTGACTCAGCACAGCTACAAAACTCTTCACAGTCAGCTGAAAACACTCAATCTCGCTGCATGGAAAATTCCTTAACACAACAACAGACTCTACTCCCCAAAGAGGTGCAGGATGTCATTTTAGAGGCCAGAAGGCCATCTACTAGAAAGGCTTACTCCGCAAAATGGAAACGGTTTTGCTCTTGGAATGAGAAAAAAGGCCAGGACCCTAGAAAACTGAATTTGCCTCAGGTATTACAGTATCTAGCTGAGCTGCTGAACAGTGGACTTTCATTTTCCTCCATAAAAATCCATGCCTCAGCCATTTCTGCAGAATTCAACACAGATCCACCCTTATTTTCTCACCCACTCTTAAGACAGTTCCTCAGAGGGCTAAGAATATAAGACCACCAAGGAAACAACCAATTCCAGCCTGGGATCTTAATTACATTCTAGAAAAATTAACATTGCCTCCCTTTGAACCAGCTGCCTCAACAGATTTGCAATATTTGTCCTGGAAAACAGCTTTCCTTCTGGCCATTACCTCAGCTCGTAGGGTTTGAACTACAAGCCCTCATGGCTGTGCAGCCCTTTCTCATCGTCCATCAGGACAGGGTTTCCTTGAACCAATCCGTCATTTATGCCTAAAGTGGTATCCAGGGTAGCTTTAAATCAAGCCATACACTTACCTACCTTTTACCCCAATCCTCAAAACAAAGGGGAAAGGCTGCTACACTCCTTAGACATCCATAGACAGCTATGTTATTATTTGGACAGAACAAAGCCTTTCAGGAAATCAGAACAACTTTTTGTGTCCTATGCTGTAGGAGCTCAAGGGAAGCCAGTTACCAAACAAACAATTTCAAAATGGATAGGCCACTGCATACGGTTTTGTTACTCCTATCATGGAAAATCTGTCCCTACAGGCATCAGATCCCACTCCACCAGGGCCACAGCTACCTCTACAGCCTTCCTCAGAGGAGTTCCTACCAAAGATATTTTGGAGGCAGCCATTTGGAGTTCTGTGCATACCTTCACAAAACACTACCACCTGCCTTTATATTCCAAAACTAGAGCAGGCTTTGCCACTGCTGTGTTGCAGGGCATTCTGGCTCATCCCAGTTCCACCTAGTGCCTACCACCCTGTGTAGCTTTGGGATTCCACCCATCTGTGATTACTGCAGCTGTATGCACGATGAACATAGTACAGTTTTGTACCTACCATAAATGTAGATGTTCGAGTGCTAATACAGCTGGTACAGTTCCTTTCCCCTCCTTCCCCTCTTGGTAAAGGCCTAGGGCCTAACCCCTCTTCATACAACCTGATTGGGTTATCCTTCTATGGTATATTTGCTTGCAACTTCTGATTTTTGGTTATATTGCATTTCATGTATATAATTATAATTTATGTATTGTCTTCCTTCTGGGGGCACCTGACATCTGGGGCAAGAAAGACTGAAGAAAATGGCGTCGGCTGTGTCTTACATACCCCTGCCTCACTGACATCAGGAGAGAAAGTGACAACAACCGACGCCGGACCTAGACTTTGGAATTCAGCCGACCGAGGACCCGCCTGACGGCAGAGAACCCATCTGTGATTACTGCAGCTGTATTAGCACGCAAACATCTACATTTATGGTAGGTACAAAACTGTACTTTCTACCTTGTGGCTGCCCTACACAGGTGGTTATGGACAGCTGCAGACCATACCTGGCAGGGTGTGCAGTTCACTGCCTTCAGCCACTGACACATGGACTGTGCCTGCCAGGGGTTCCGTGGGCACGTGCAGGTACAGGGGTTGAAGTGCCACTCTCACCTGCTGATATTTGTCCACTGGTACCACATCCCTCCTGGGGTTGGCCAGGACCACATGCACGTGACCTGCTGTGGTGTGGTGTGGACAGTACACCCCTGCACTGCCGGGGCTGCTACTGCCACTACGGGAGGCCCTTGGTGTCCTAGCACTCCCACATTGAGTGCCAGCTGTTGGTGTTGCTGGCCCACGTCCACGTGGGCATCGCTGCATCCACACCAAATGTTGAAGCACGGACACACCATGGCTGATGAGGGCCATGTCACCATACCATCTATCCACCTGCTCATTAGAAGCACATATGGCAGCCTCCACTTCACGGAAGTTGTCACCTACAGATGCGAGTGCAGCCCTCTGCAGCCTAAGGCCCTGTCTGGTGTAACGCTCAATATGTGCCTGCACCACCTTTACAGCCAGGGGCATGATGTCCAGCTGCCCTACCTGGAGCACCATGGGACATCCGCCTATGTGGCAGCCTGACGAACATCTGGCTATGCCTGCTGTGACTGGACACAGTAGGCATGGTTACCACACTTTCCCGTGCACTGCTACTGATCGCCAGCTGTCCCTCTGCTATGGCCACTGGTGCTGGGGTGTGTATAAGCACTGTAACTGTGTGCAGGGGTGGGGTGGCTAAAAGGGGGATGTCAAATGTTGGCGCAGTGTCGGCCCCTGACAACCCCATCTGTGCCTCACCATTATCATCATCATCATCATTGGTGTCTGTATGGACACCTACATCAGATTGGGTGCAGGAGAGACCCTGACCCACCTTGTCTCCTTTGGGGGAAAACAATAACCACACTTTAAAACCTGTACAGCATTGCTTAACAGTATACACACACACACACACACACACACACACACACACACACACACACACACACACACACACACACACACACACACACACATCTCTATACTACCTACCTGTCTATGGCTTTACAGACAGCCCCACATATATGTCCATGTGTTACCCCATCCTGCATCAAACTTGTTAACATACACACATTGCTACCACTCATTGACATCACAGTCCTCTAAATGCCCACACAAGTGGGCACAACACAAGGACTGTTGCTACATTACCTGCCTGACCTGTGTGTAGTAGAGTAACATGGCCTCAATGCTGTCATTCGGTATGCACACTCTGTATGGCCAAAATGATGTGCATGGCCCCTATATGTGTGGGCTACTATGTTGTAGCCATAATAGCACCCACTGGTGTGTCATGTATGTAATACTCAGTACATGCCGGATATGCTGCTCCATCGGCCCGACATGTGTCAGCTGTAATATGGGGATGCACTCCCTGGTGTTGACTATTACTTCCCCAATGCATCTGTAGAGCTGCATACGTGGGCTGTAGGTGACCTCTCCGCTGACAGCAATATTAAGTGTGTACCTTAGATCTACCTTCCCTCTGAATGCGTGATCCAAGCTACAGGCCATATTATACTATTTGCTGTCCTGTGAGTACATGACAGGTATTCCTGGTGTGCAATGTGGCACTCCATGTCCATGTACTGCATGGTCCCAAAGGGGGGTACAGCCATATGAACACACCACAATCACACATGTGCATACATGGCCACACACACAAACACACACATTCACACACACATCATACATGCATCTACCTCCCACCACTTCGCCAGAGTGACCCTGCAGGCAAACTAATTAACCACTATGCTGCACACACACACACACACACACACACACACACACACACACACACACACACACACACACACACACACACACACACACATGTGAGGTTTTACAATGATCGTACACACAGTCCTCCAATTACCCATCTGCCAACATGCAGAGCATATGGTACAGAACAGCATGCAGTTTAGCTATACTCACACGATGCTAGCAGCAGTATACATGCATATGATGTATGTGCTGTGACTAGGTGATGCCCCTTCCCCTGGATACCTCTGCACCTATGTACACATCATTGATGTGCACCTGTTCTGCATCCTGCCATGTAGTGTGCACCACAACTCACAGGTGTCCAACCCATTGCAGAATGTGTAGTACCATGTCAGTTATGCCAGCTGTGTACCTCTCACAGCCCCTATGTGTTTCAGCAACACATACTTGAGATGATATGTGGACTGTTGTCATTGGTGAATGCCTGATGCCTGATTTACAGCTGTCAGCATCAACAGACCATGTATGGCCACTGCAGAAATGCTTACACTGACTACCATCAGAGCATACCATAGCTATGGGGGGTGTACACACCTTTATTGCTTTTACACACACATCCGTGATCTGCCATGGGACCACAGCACTGCAGATCCTAGCTGTACACATGCCTGGTATGTAACATATGCCCTGTACATTCACATGCAGTGTTTACAGATTGTGTTAGGTGTGCGGCTGCTGACAGCAATGCATACACACCATGTGGGGATATGTGTGCACACCCTTATCATGACGGTTTATTACACTTCTTGTTGTGTGTACTACAGCAGTTACTGCTCATTGCAGGGGGATACCAGCATGGACCTTCTGCAATTGCCAGTGTACGTTCAGCCTACCCTACACATGTCCCCCTATTCTGCATGACTGCAAGGTCTACTCATGTGCGCATCCCATGGTGTTCACACAATGCTGTCACTATTGCAGTGTGGGTAGGGTTATGACTTCCACAGGTCCTGGACCTGACTATATGCAGATAGAGCTATTTCAACCATCCTTAGGATCCCTGCTGCAGTGCACTGGTGTTTCATGCTGAGACCCCCCCCCAACATTTATGCAGATGCATGACAGGTAAGCCCTACACATATGTGTCAGCTTGCAGTGTCCCATACACTGTACACCACATGTTGCTGCTTAAACCCAGCTGATAATGTGGACTACTGTAATGTCATATGCCATAGTGTATCTCAGTAGTTGACATTGCCCTACATGCATGTACACTGGTGCTGCACTGTATATGAGTGTTGTCCAGAACATGTCACTACTGTAGGGCATGTCTACCAACAGTATGTTACCCCCTGTGGATACATTCCGCAATGACAGGATGTTAGTTATCATGCGGGTGTGCGACATAACCTTTCAATACCCCATTATGTTCGCCCCTGTGAGACCATGCATTTCATAGCAACAATACATGCACATGTACAGCATGCATTCAGGGTAGGTGTCTTAGATGTGTGCATGGAATATAACATCACCATTGCATGTCCGGTGTGTTGGCATGCATATACATAAGACATACTCACCAGCTTCAGGCTGCTGCCTTGCTGTTACCCTGGAATGACCTACATAAGTGGGTGAGAGATGCAATGTCAGTGGCCACACATATGGCACTGCTACAGGCTGGGTGCAGTACTGCCATACATCAACCATAAATTCACACAATACTACCACATCTGGACATCTGTTTATCACTACAATGCAGCAACACAATATTTGTATGACATATCAGATATGCATGATCTACCTGTACCACTGTAGATATTTACACAGTGGTCTACTGATATGCACTGTGTCCTTACCTGCATGCTCCTCGGCTGGTGTGTATTTGTGACACCCACCTCCACAAAGGGTTCCAGTAGTTTATGGTGTTCCGGATGGGCAGGTGCCATCAGGCTGGCCAGGAGCTCCTCCACACATGCTGGGGGGGTGGATAGCATGCCCCCCTGTGGCAAGATGATTCCCTTGGACTGTGGAAGCATGCTGATAGGCATAGCAAAGCAAGTCACTGCAATGATGCCAGACCTGCTCATAATTGTGGTTATGCAGGCCAACATCATTGACCCTGTGGACGAGATTGTTCCACAGGGAGGTTTGCTCCTGCTGGTCTTGCGTTGTCCTGCCAAACAGGACCTGGTAGTGCTGAACCATGTGGTTTATGATGACTTCATTCTCCTCCACAGAATACACTGGCAGCCTGATGTGTGCCATCTTGCCTGAAAAACATGAAGATGGGAACAGGCCTGAGCAACTCATATGGCAAGGTTATCACAGTTCATAATACACATCTCTGTCACCCCCCCACCATATCAGCTTCAACAGACTATATACACAACTCATTAGGTATGGCTACAGCTTAACTACTGTTTGAACAGATTGTGTAGTGTACCACACCTTCTGCTATGTGATTCTAGCCATGCCCCCTGTGTGGACACTAACATTGCTGGCCTGTTACAGACTATTCACTTACATGCCATTGTTGGGGCCATTATGGTTACATATATGCCAGTGGTATGGCTACTCTGAGATTGCTGCACATCTGACAGTCTAGACTATTACTACCAACATATGTACTATGACAGTGACACAATAAAATGTATATGTTCCAATGGCCAGCTGATCCACCTCTCCACACCCATCTGACCAGGATACCTGGCGACATCATATGTGTGTGCCAACCTGGGGCCTCCTCGTGTACTGTTACAGCAATACCATCTGGTGGAACCACCTAGGGGGTGTTGGCCCACCTCCCTCAGGGCACACACCAACATGTTCCTGTCCCCTGAGCTTGGTCTAGGGTCTGTTCCATACCAGGCTCTACAGACACATGAGGGATGTGCTACATCAGTCTGAGGCACCCAGTACACATTCACATGGCCAACATGCTCCTCCTGCTCAGCCACCAGACCTGGCACCTTCAGAACATGGACTGCTGTTGTGAGTGTCAGTTGGTGGGAGCCTTGTTCCCATTATGCCCATATTGTGGGACCATGGGGCATCCACATCATGACCACATACACCATCTACGGTGTTTACCACGTCACATACCACCCCTGTAGACTGTCCTCTATATCTACCAATCCTGACTACCTCCACAACTGTATCTGCCATACTTCCCCATATTCCCATTGCATACTTTACAGGCAGGGGCATTGTGGTACTAGGACGGGACTAACATTTGACATACCCGTCCATGGTGCACACACTGCCAGCTGTAGATATCTGTGTGTATTGCTATGTGTGCTGCTGCTTCACACATAGCACACATCACTGTGGTAGTGATATAGGGGACATGTCTTTCCATACATATATGTCTGTGTGTGTGTTTGTAAAGATGTAGACATTTGCATATCGGTATTTATCTATATGTGTGTAGATATATGTGACTTCATATATATGTGCACATATATATGTCTACACATGGGTATATGTATATTTCTGGACATACATGCTGATATACATTTATCCTTAGATATTATATCGGTGACATATGCACACGTATGAATACATATATGTGGGGTACATTCAGACATCAGCTCCACAATCTCACGACACCTCCCTGCACAGCTGCACTGTTCTGCCTTGCTACAACACGGACACGTGCCACATATGGACACGGCCTGACATTGGTGGGGTATATGTGGGACCTGTTTGCAGGTAACTCTATTACACACCTATGGTATCCCGCCATGCTGCATTACAGATTCACCTGGGTATCCTGTCATTGGTGGTCCATGGCTCCCACTTGCCCATCATACTGGTATTACTTCCACCACCAGCTATTGGCCACATCATATTCATAATTCCCATTACACAACACACACTATGATGGCTTACATCCTGTCTGTCAGTGCCGACCTGCACAGTTAACAGCTATGGCCCTCTACTCACAGGGACAAACACTATTGTCCATAGCAGTTGTTCAGTTGACCATCATCAAAACAACACCTGCTGGCACATATAACGCATTCCACATCATCTATCACAGTACTATGGACTAGGTACTACATTCTAATACATGTACATATACTTCACATACCTGTTGTGGGAAGTATGTATTAGTGACTGGCATCTGCGTAGATGGCTGCGCTTTCAGCTGTAAATGGTGTATGCGTTTTTTTTTTTTTTTTCTTGCTTGTTTTCTCTCTCCTGTGAATGGATTGAGCTGTTTGGGGTAGATGGAAGCCTGGCTTTAGCAGGTGATGCACTTGATCAGGTGATGGCCACTGCACCAATCAGTGTCCTACACTTGCTAACTGCATGCAGCTTGCTGTGTAGTACTTCCAATTACCACTGTCATGGCAACCAGCTACTATAAATCACTACATCATGTGAGCGTGGTCTCTTTACCTTTCCTGTGTGATGGACATACTTCCTGTGTGTGGGCATCAGTGTTACAGACAGCAGGTAGCAGTACCTCTTCCTGGGGAACTGGCACACTTAGGCCAGCTACATATTTGTAGGAGGTTCCAGAACTACAGACAGAGTGTGAGTAGAGTTGTGTTATGCTTTGTATAGTACTGGTGTTACAGGGTGTGTGTGTGTGCATACTAGTTGACCTTAGAATGCAGTCTGTCTGTATAGCTCTCAACTGTGGGCCTATCCTGATGGTGGCCAGAGGTGTGCCCATCATGTTTTGTTTGTCCACCACACAGGTCCTGTGTCAGATATGTCAATGATAGTGCGTGTGTTGAGTGCTATCAGTACATGGCTACATCCATTTATGTTTCTAACCTCAATTCCCTGGCTAAGGGTAGGTTGCAGACTATCCTGTAACACCAGCAACTTGCTTAGTGTATGTTAACAGTTTCCCATATATGGGCCTGTGTTTCAGCCTCTGTCCTCCACCTACATACCAAGCTTTGCACATATGACATGCTGTCAGGGGTTGCTCTGTAGTGGCCTGTGTGTATATCACACTGCCATTGCTGCCATCAGTCCACTGATGTATCACCCACACATACAGTGGTGCTGGGGGCATATATATGTGGGCTACACCAGAATAATACATGTGCGCCCTTATGCACTCCAGAGGCCAGTGTATGTATCACTGGTATATGGGCCTGTAGAAATGAGTCTAGGGGGGATGCACCATAACTGACCTTGGCAGTTACAAAATTTCGGGGTATCAGGGGTGAGCTGCCTTAAGGTATTTCCATGTGCAGAACTTATACTTCACCTATATTTACATTACACACATATATTGGGTTAATGCAGGCCTACTGCCTCCTGCCATACAAGACTGTTCTGTTTGTCAGTGTGCTTGTGATGGTGTCAGTTATGCCTTATTATGTAACAGTTACATCCCATTTGGCCAACTGAAGTCTTCATCACCTAGTGAATTTGTACAGAGTGTAGATGGAGGCTGCTGAACTATACAACTGTATTACATACTGTTGATTGTTTGGTATCCTGTGGTCCTGTCTGTCTTTCCTATTGTACAATATGAAGGCATTGGCCTGGACAGCGTCAGTTGTGAACCTTTCCAGACTACTGTATTAGAATTACTGTTTCACAGTTGCATTACTCTGTTTATATGGATGTCAGTGACTGCATAGCTATATGACATGGTATATAGAACTGTAATATTACACAAAAGTTTTCCATTTCTACAAACCTATGTGTGGTGTTTTTCCTAAGACCACTCTGTGGGTATATGTTGCAGGCGACGATTGTAATTGTATGGGTGGTCCACAGAGTGTCCAGTTGTTCAGGTGTGAACCGTGGGCATAGCGGCTGTTCCATATTGTGTGCACCTTCTACATATGTATCTTACTGTACATATCTCTGTGTGTGTCTGTGTAGTCACACATATATATATATATATATATATATATATATATATATCTGTGTGTGTGTGTGTGTGTGTGTGTGTGTGTCTGTGTGTGTGTGTATATATATATATATATATATATATATATATATATATATATATATATATATTATATATATAAATATATATATATATATATATATATATATATATATATATCTGTATCTGCATATATGTGTCTGTGTATATGTATCCTGGGGATGTTGATAGCTTCCATATTTTACATTTCCTATGGTAGCCACACTGTACTGCATGATATGTTACCAATACCAGCCTGACATCATACAGGTGGGATGTAGTACTGTTTACATGTTGTGCACATGTCATGTCAGGTCCTTCTTATGGGATTTGTAACACTTTAGTGTATTGCAGGGTGGACGTGTTTGGCTGTCGTGGGGGGGTATGCCTATTCGTACATGGCGTATACTGTTTGTGGTGTCTCAACGCAATTAACGGTGCATGTAGACATATTTGTATTTGTCAATCTACCATTGCTATCTACAGATGTGTGGCTATATATATAGATATAGATATCTACATCTATTGATATGTTGTATCTGTTTAGATATTAATATATTTACTCACACACATACATTTACATGTTGGAACACATTCTCTCTACTGTTGAATGACTGGGCTGGTTGATATGTTTTGAATACATCAGGTTTATGTATATCTGACATGGCTTATGTTGTGTGGGGTTCTGTGTTTGAGACTAGCAGAGGCTGTTTATTTTGTTGCTGGACAGAACAAGGGCTGTTGGATACAGAGTGGTTAAGGCACTTTTAAGTAGTTGTTAGCGGGTTTGCACGAAGGTAAGCACTGCTAACCTGCCGATACATCTGCTTGCAGGGTGTTAGCTTCAGATTTGCTTAACCAGTGTAGGCATTGCTTGCCGCCTTGCAAACGGGCTTAAGCCCGCTTATGAGTGCTTACATATGCTTACTATTGCTTATTTGTGCTTAAACCTGCTTACTAGTGCCTTATTCATTCTGACACTGATACTTCACATGTGCATTTCTTGAAGTACTCCAGTTCATAAATATATGTTATTTAGTGGGTTTTGCAACAAAACTATTTGTTATAACATGCTTTGCCATGTAAAATAGACTGTGCTACAGTGGGACTCGAACCAGGAATGCCTGCTCATTAGGCGGATGCTCTGCCCACTAAACTATTACTGTGCTGCTGTATTTGCATATATCTTCCATAATTTCATGCCCATGGTTCCTTCCCCCACCTCCCAAACTGCACGTACACAGCAACCATTCATTCTCCAGTTGCTAGCCCAGCCATACCACATCTCCACATATTGCTCTCTTTCCACATCTTGGCACTCATCCAGTATACTGTCTCGACCCAAGCTTCTTCAGGCTCTTCATCAGTTTAGTCCACGTGTGTACGAGCCTTGCCTTGTTCATCTTTCGAGACACATGTAAACATTGGATTGACTCACAATTTTTGGTTCGTCCCGCCAGGGATGGACCTGTTTTTGTGTCAAGATTAGACTTAGCTGGTCTACACTGTTTCTCCCACTGGTAGCATCCTGCCAGGAGTTTGAGAAGCAGCGGTTTGCTCACACACCTGCCCAGCCTCATCTCCTGGTTCCGTGGAACCAACATCCCAGGTTTGACATTCTGCTGTATGTGTATCTGCCATGGCTTAGTGGTAACTCACTTTGAGTATAGTGTGCAGGGTCCAAGGTTTGCAACTTGGGAGTGCAGATTATTTTGTTGCTGGGCAGGATGAGAGCTGTTGGATACAGAGTGACTAAGGCACTTTTACGCAATTGTAAGCGGGTTTGCGCTGGTTTGTGCGAGGGTAAGCAATGGTAACCTCCGGTTACAGCTTCTTACACTCAGCTTATACATTGTATAACCAGTGTAGGCATTGCTTACCACCTCGCAAACAGGCTTAAACCCACTTACTGCTGTTTAAAAGTGCTTATTCCTGCTTACCCCTGTGCTAATTTCTTTAAAAGAAAAGAAAAAGGGGTTGATATGTAAGTGGTAAAAAAAGGGGCACAAAGAGCTAAAGACAGTAGGGTAAATAGCCAGGGATGTGCAGGAAGGCTGAAGGGAAGGTCCATAGCTGGCCATTTCTTCTACACAACAGCTGTGCATATACACTGAATTTGGAGGTAGATTTGGACACTCAAACCCCTGGGTGGGGGTGATGACAACAATAATAAGTTGTGATGCCAATTAGACCGGATTGCATGCCTACAGTAGGGAGCTACAATCATATGTTATTTTGTGTTATTTAGTGGGTTTTGCAACAACAGAAGTGGTTATAACGTGCTTTGCCATGTAAAATATACTGTGCTGCAGTGGGACTCAGACCGGGAATGCCTGCTCATTAGGCGAATGCTCTGCCCAGTTCACACTATTGTTTACATCCATGAGTTGGTCCAATTAGAACCGCTCCATCCAACAGCTGCACGGCTCGACCCATAATTTCATACCCATCATCCCCCCCTGCTCCTCCTCCACAGCAATCATCCTTTCTCTGGGTGCAGGTCGGATCTAAACACACCACTACACACTGCCCACTCTCCACTTCTCGGGACCCATCACGTACGTTGTCTCGACGCATGGATCATCAGGCTTTCCCAACCTTGTAGTCCGAGAACATACGTGCTCTGCCTTGACGAATCTGTGTAATGATGGGAATCCAAAAATGCTATAATTTTTGGGTTGTCCCACATGGGACCTTCTTGTCTTTATTTCTAGATTAGATTTAGTGGGTCTACAATGTTTCTCCCACTGGTAGTATCCTGCCTGTGGTTTGGGAAGCAGTGGTTTATTTACTTTTTTTGTGTGTTTCTTTGTATGTTTCACCTGTTTGGCTGTGGGGGGGATATTGGTATGTGTAACATGTGATTGAGACCACTCACCCCCATTGGTGGTGCCTGAGGTCATATATGTCATTCTTATGTGCTGTATCATATCATAGATATATATCTGTGTATATATATACACACACACACACACACACACATATATATATATATATATATATATATATTGCTGTATATATATCTAACAACATATAGATGTATGGATGTCTGCATATGTATATATTTCTATGTGGATATTTATATATATGTGTATATATATATATATATATATATATATATATATATATATATATATATATATATATATATATATATATATATATACACATATGTAATACAGAGAGTTAGAGGTATATATTTAGTTATAGGTATATATATATATATATATATATATATATATATATATATATATATATATATATACATACACACACACACACACATACATCTATACATCTACATATTTAGCTACATGTCCTGTAATGTTGAATGGTATTGCTGGATGCTATGTTTGTGGAAACATCAGGGTTATGTATCTCTGCTGTGGCTTAGTGGTAAAACACATTTGCTATGGTGTGCAGGCTCCTGGGCTCGAGCCTTGCAGGGACTGTTTAATTTGTTGCTGGCCAGAACAAGGCCCATTGTATACAGTGGTTGAAGCACTTTTACGCAGTTGTCAGCGGGTTTGCGTGATGGTAAGCACTGCTAACTTCCGGTGACATCCACTTAGTTAGCCTCACTATTGCTTACTCTGTGTAAGCACTGCTTACCATCGTGTAAACAGACTTGCACCTGCTTACTAGTGCTTATTTATCCTTACTACTGCTATATTTTAGACAGTAAGAGTCTACTGGTTCTTGGCGAGGTGGTGAATTTGGCAAGTGTATGGTGTCATCATTCATTTCAGAGCTTACTACTTTATTTATTGGGTTATACAACTAAATATATGACATGTGATTTGACATGGAAATAGAATGTACTGCAGTGGGACTCAAACCGGGATTGACTGCTCGTGAGGCGAATGCTCTGCCCACTACAATATTGCTGTACTACTTCATTTGCACATATCCTGCTTTTTATTCTCCTTTTTCTATTTCAGCTACATTAACCGTAGCTAAGTGATGGGTACACCTGCACACCTACGGTTAGCTTTAATCAGATTTTTAAAAGAAATAGAAGTGTTTCTTCTTTTAATTTATATGTCCTGTTGCTGTTGTACACATGGGGGTCTGTTGGTGGGGATATGAGGACACCTATGAGTGATCTCACTCATTTCTTAACAGCTTCTGCTGTTCTACATTGCAGGGGCGTGTTTATTCTGAGAGCTCTGCTCTCAGACATGCTCCTTGCACTCGTACACGCCCTGTGTAAGCCTAGGAGCTCAGCCAGCGCCTTCATTATTATGCATGGCGCGCTGCCGTCCTGCTCCTAAACAGGCACTTCCGTGCAGGACTATGCTAGTCCTGAATGGGAGGTTAGTGAAACCGGGGGTGTATATTGTAACCACCAATATTAATTTAATTCACATCAGTCAATAAAAAATTACATAAGTTACAATTAAAACACTTGTGCATTCCAGGATTTGCACACTTTTTTGAGGAGGATTCAATCTACTTTGAAACAAATTTTTAAATCTCATACCCTTCTTTTGCACAAAAATGGGTGCATCTCCCACTACTTTAAAAACATCAGAATTACATTTAAAAAGTTTCCAATTGTTAGAGACAATATTGCGGTGGTGCAGTGGTAACGTTGTTGCCTCACAGCAAGAGGTTCTCCCGTTCGATTCTCGGCTGGAGCACCTTCTGTGTGGAGTCTGCATGTTCTCCCCATGGTCGAGTGGCATTCAAAAGATATGTGTGAATGGACGTGCCTTTGTTGAAGGTTGGGTGTTGAGCTGGCACCTTGGCACTGTAAAAATCTACTGCCAATCATTAGCAGACCGGGGTTCCGTTGTGGCAACCCCTAACCGGGAAAAGACGATAGAAGAAGAGACAATATTTTTAATAGCCTTTGTATCTAAACTATTTGCTACTTGCAAAGATGCTCTAAAATCCACTCTCCTTGTGTCCTGTCTTTTTTCCTTTGCTATCCTTCTTTATCGCAATCCATAACTATTTTCATGCACCTGAAAAAGCAGATGTGAAAGCGCTTGTGTCTGATTAAAGCTTTATAACCAGGAGCCTATCTTGTGTCCTCCTGTTGTTTTTGGATACTTTGCTGTAGTTTTGTTGTGGACACAAGGACCTGCAAATGACTGTTTTTTATTGTTCTTGCTGATTATTTAGTACTTGTGTTTTGTAAATAGCAGTCATTAGTCTGTCACCCTCTTTGTAAACATTGAGATCCAAAAAGCTCACAACACTACAGTCATAAACAAAAATAAATTTAAAAAAGCATACATTGTTTAAATATTTCACACACATGCACACACGCACACATACACACAAACACACACACACAAAGATACAGAAATGTCTTTGCTATACTTAGCTTTCACAGGGGGAGCACAACCACTGAGACATTCACTCACTCACACACACACACACACACACACACACACACACACACACACACACACACACACACAGGGATGGCTTTGTGATACCTACTAAAGTCACAGTACCAGCCACCACCATTCCGTAGGAATGAAAAGGTGAACATCGATAGTGTTCACTTGTTCCTCTTGATAAAGGAATTAACATGGTAGAGCAATTCTCTGAATCACTCTGCTGTGTTATTCCTGTGCTAGTGCCATTTCCACAGGAGAAAACTGCAAACACTGACTGCCCCATTTGCATGCGGCTTTGCCATTGAGACTACTCTATACACTATGGTCACTGATAGTGTAAATCCATAGTGGCAAAGTGGTCTCTAAATCATCAGGCTTACCATAAAGTGCAAATCTTCAGTTCAAAGGCTTCTGCATTGCACTAAGCCTTTCTGAATCCCATTGCCAGCACTCTTCTCACTAGAGTCAAGCAAAGTGGGGCAACAGGAGCAATATTCCTAGATTTCTCAAAAATGTTTTATACTTTTAAGCAGGTTATGTTTATGAATGAACTGAGCATGCTAGAAGTTGCTGACCAAACCATCTCTTATGTTAGTTGTTGCTATAATGGAAGAATTCATCAAGTAAAGAGAAGGACAAGGGATGTGTTCAGGTTATTTTGTTACCCTCCTAGACACCCTTTTATTTTATGTCTGTCTCAATGGATACCCCACAACACTGTAGCAAATGCTTGACAGGTCAGTATGTGTATGATTCAGCTCTGGTCATCTGTTCATTTTCTGTACCCAAAATTAACTTCTTTTGAATCTTGGCTTGCTGAGAGCAAAATTATTCTGAATAAGCACTAAGGCAGTATGGGTATTGTTGGTAATACAAAACTACAAACAGAGCAATAACCGATCATTAACACTGCCATTTCCTAAACTGCTTCAGTGAAGTAATTGAGATATCTCCTCTGCAAGGCAGGGTCCACCTCTCAACTGTCCCTGATTTTGACTCAAATTTTAGCTCTGTCCCTCTTAATCCCTCCTAAAACTAGTGACTTTTGGAGGAAAGGTGGTGAATTACACTTAATGAATAATGACAATAATTAAGAGTTATAGACTTCTTTTACTTCAGAAAATGTGTATTAATTCATATGCTCTGATTCTGTCAGTGTTTCAAGTTAATAGCACTAATATTTTAAAAGTGTCCCTGATTGTCCTTGATTTTTTCTTGACTTGTCCCTGATTCTGTTGAAATTTGTCCCTGATTGGTTGAGAGGTCGCAGGGACTTAGGTTTAATTGCTGGTCTAGTGGTTGATTACCATTGGGGGGGGGGGGCTTGATAGCTGGAGGTATTCATTTCTTTCCTTCTTTCTTAGAGATAGGTTATTTTCCCCTTGCAAGCCTTTGACCATCAAGTGTCTACTTGCATCTTT
Organism: Protopterus annectens; assembly: GCF_019279795.1. Lineage (NCBI taxonomy): Eukaryota > Metazoa > Chordata > Ceratodontiformes > Protopteridae > Protopterus > Protopterus annectens. The sequence continues at coordinate 996,899,671 of NC_056744.1, forward strand.
TTCATCCCTATCTTGCATGGCATTCCTACCTCATATCATTTCATTGGTGGAGTCTGAAATTAACAGAGTAGAATACCTTTCTGTAACTTCCTGTTATGTCCAGCATTCTCAAGCACTCTTTCCCATTCCTCTGTATAAGTATTCCATAAATGTTGAACTGCATAGCACTTTCAAAACATATGCAAATTTCCTGACCTCCTTCTCTCCACATCACTGACATTTCCCGTTCCACCTTCCAGTATCTGTCTAACGATGCAAGATTCTGAACCAACTACACAATAATCTCATGTACTGATCCTATCTAATAAGTACAGTTAATTTATTGTACCTTCTTGACACCTGACTCGATTCTTCTTCAGATATAATTAATTATACCTTCCACTGTTTTCATCTCCTTCTTCTTAGTTTCTGCACCCCATGGCCATATTTTCTATCTACCATCCCTGTATATGTCTTTCCACATGTACGTTCTAGTTGGAAAAACACTTTCTTGAGTACTGATATCTATCACTCCCTCCTGAATGGATCACATTATACCAGCCCTTACTTACCAAGCTTCAGCTGCCAGTTTCCGTTGCATAAATTGTAACCATTCCTCTGCCTTCAGGGCCAATCTTTCTATCACTTTTTCCCATCTTATAAATCTCCACCTATAGTCATTTTCTTTTGCTTCTCCACTCTTAGTTTGAAGGAGTTTGAAAAATCAACTGAGTCTCTAGTGTTTTGTCCATCAACTTCACTTAGTCAAACACAAGCTGACAGTAATTTCCAGGCTGTGTCTTGACCCTTCATGTGGTCAGTCCTTGTTCTTAGCACCCACCTGTCCTTTACAGTTCACTGTGTCGCTGCACTAGTTCAAAGTTTTGGTGCTTCCCTTAGTAGGACCCTGAAGGCTAATCTTTTCTGAAAGATTTATGGCATTAAACGACTATCTAATCATCTAATGATAGTTCATTTTTGTCATTTATCTTGGAACTATTTTACATTTTGTTACTTTATATTGGCCAGTGTTTAGTTTTAAATACTTCAGTTTATTAAGTTTAAACTGGAAAAGGTAGCCAAGTGTGACAAAAAGAGTGGAAGATGAAGAATGGAAGGTGATAACTGTAGAACTTGGGAATCACAAAATAATTAGTAAGGACAAGAGCAGGGTTGGTTAGATTAAGAGGTAGAAAGTAAGTGAATATAAGGGAAGATAAATACAGGATAATAAATTAGTAGGTTACATGGGAAAAGAAAGAAAATAGTGGGAAATGTTGACAGAAAACAGGATGAAAGTTCAAATACAATGGAAATATACTGACTGTCAAAGTAGAGGGAAGCTGTGACTATTTATCTAGGTCTACTAAACATAAAGCAACTGCACCAGCAACTGGCATGGTGTGACAGGATGGTTAGGCTGAAATCTAGTTTGCAGACATGTTCCCATGCATTACTGAGTTTATTCCATTATTGGATTATATCGACACCATAGGTTGAATCTTCTTGTCTAATGGTAGATGGGTTGACTTATAATAACAAGGCACCTGTGGAGATAATTGGTCTTGAGAGATAACCAAATTTGTATCATAGATAATGCTGAAGGGGCAGATATTGGCATTTAATAATCTGCTACTTGGGCAAGCTTCAAATAATTTTATAATTACAGTTAGGTAAATTTACTTAAGGCTTCATAGTGATGACTAGAATCTGATAGCTGTATACTGCACATAGTTGTGAATGTACTCTGTATGTTTGTAAATAGCACTAGAGTGTTTATTCTCCAGTCATCTGGGATATGCCTTTGTCTCCATACTGCTAAGAGTACCTTCAGAAGTCTTTTCATCCCTAACTTACGCAACATCTTGATCATATCTGCTGTGACCTCAACTGAGCCTACTTCTTTCCCTGACTTCATTGTCCTTAGTGCTGTTCATTCTTTTTTAGGATGAGCTCTTCTTCCTCTTTGATCACAGGCTATATAGGGAGTACTACAGCTTCTGCGGGGTTTCCTTTATGAAGAAACTGCTGGAAGTACTCCTTCCATCTGCTTCTGATGTCCCATGTACTGGTGAGCAGGTTGTTGCTGGCATCCCTTATGAATGGTGTCTGATGACTATCATTATCATTTTGTCTTTAACTTGCAACCTGATATAATTTCTTTGTGCCATCTGCTGAACCACTTTTTGGGACCCCGGTACAGTGCCTTTGATGTCTTGTTTTTTGCTATTACAACTGCACTCTTAACCTCTTTGTTAGCAATCCAGTATTTCTCTTTAGCCTCACCCACCTTTCTGGTTTATTGTTTCTATCCCCCACTTTTTTCTGCATTCCTTTCTTTTGATAACATACCACCTGCTTTTCTTATGTACCTTATTTCCATACCTGGCTCAGTCGCATATTTGTTATAAAAGTCCTCACTTGTTTGTAATCTTGTGACTGTTTCTCTGTCTCCTGCTGAAGCATCTGTTGGCCACCCTCAAAGCCTGTCCCAGTAGAGGAGGATTCAGTTCCAACATTATCAACACCAACTCATCTGCTATCTAGTAGGCCCTGCAAATTCTGCCTTAATGCACTTTTTTCCTCACCACCACAACCATGCTGTGGGGCATAGGCTGAGATTATGAATACTGGTCTGTTTTGTATCCTGGAGTTTGATTGTCATGAGTTTATCACTAATTCTGATATCATCCTTCACTGTCTTTAAAAGACTCTTTCACAACACAGTTCTCACACCGTTTCTAGTTTGTTTTCACCCCTGAGTAGCAGACCCAATCCCAAACCAAATTTTGGCAGGTTACTTGGTTTTACATTCAGCTTTCACTCAACACAGCTATACTGGGTAAACACAGCCTGACAACTGAACACCAGACAGCCAGTATCTTATTGACTCAGAGCTGCTGGGCTTTATTTCACTCACTGGCCAATGACCATCCATTAGTATGGATCCCTAGTACAGGTTGGAGAAGACCAGGTCCTGAACCCACTTATCAATGGCAAATACTCATGCCCATATTTTGCAACTTGATTAAATCCTAGAGAGTCAAGTTTTAAACCACTGACTGGCTAGTCCTGACATGTCACACAGTCTGTAATCCATGTTCTCATACTGTGCATCACAGCTGATGACTAAAGCAATTAGTCTACACAACTCTTTCCCTAATATGGTCTGTTTAGAGCCTGTGCTTTTCTGTAAGCACTCCATTCAGTTTGGGTGAGTCTGAGATAGAAACACCCAATGTGGTTTTGGAAGGTGAGAGGAACCCCACAGAGACATGGGAAAAACATGCACATTTCACACAGGCATTGACCAGAGGTCAAGCTAAATCCCTGTACCTTGTGCTTTGAAGGCACGTACTTTAACTATTATGCCTGCTGTGTCACATGCTTTTCAAGTATACAAAGATTTATCAGGACAAAGATAGAGAAGAATATGGATCAAGCAGTCATCTTTAAAAAAATGGGGATGTTTGCTAAGTCTAACCTAGACAGTTTAAAAAGTGCGAAGGTGGTTGAAGTTGCGGTACACAAATAAATTGCACTCTTAGGTACACTATTGTCAAAGTGGGCACTAAACTTGTCCAGCTGTTTCTACAGAACTCAGGACAGGAAAATGAATGGGTTGTTTTGTTCTGCAAAGGTATAATAGGCACTGTATCCCCCCAACCAGAATTGTTTTTGATTACTTATTGCATTGGTGAACAATAAAGTATTGTCTCTTACAGTTTAGTATCATGGTCGCCATACATTTCTGGAGAAGGGTCTTTAAGAAATTAAAAAAATGTAGTGGTTCCGCTTTTGTGGTACTCATGCCTCAATTTGCTGAAAGTTTTCTCGAAAGTGTACATACAACCAATATACCTAGGAAGAAGAAAATGTCAGAGTTCAACATATGAATAAAGGAATGCCTGAGAGATTGGTAGGAAACCAATGGAAAGGCAGGTATGGAGAAGAGCTGTATGTCATGTTCAGGCTTCACCTAGCACTAGGTACAGGCCAGTCTGCAAATGAATAGCAGAAGTGCTGCACTGAGAATACGCAGAAATAGTGATGATGTGGAAACCACAAGAAGAGACATCAGGTAAAGCAGACAGAAAAGTCTGGAAGGCAATATTCTGCAGTCCCAAAGGCAGAGAAAAAAAAATGGGTGAACTGCAGAAATCTTTGTACCTGATGGTGAATTAGACAGGTCAGGAATAACTGGGACTTGAGCAAGCTTATAATGGAACAGAATTACCTGCACAAGAATGACAAAATAGTAAAACTGATGGAAGAGTAGCAGAGTCTGTGTCAATGAAGAGGATATGACACAGACTCTAGATGGTGTTGACCAGGTAATGCAGCAGAAGTTAGGTACAATGACCAACACATTAGAAGGGATGAAAGTGGAATAATGCTAGTAGTTAGATCCAGTTTATCAGCCACCAGAATCAGGGCAGGTGTAAGATGACAAAACAGATGAAGGATGCGATCCCCTTAGGCATGTACTTCAGCATGCACCTAAACCAACTCAAGAGACATCAATATTTCCCCACCAAAAATATCTCAGTTCCCAACACACTTGTGTACTCAAAAGTCCTGCCCTCAAATAAGTGCCATGAAGATTCCTGAAGGGTGATGTCTGCTTAGCCTTCTGTGCTATGAATGACCCAGCATTCCTTGAACTCTGTCACCTAAACAGAATCATCAGCAAAGCAAACACCTGTTTTAAAGATCTAAACTTATACTACCACATCAACAGTACTGGAGGATGTCACAAGTATCTTGCCCAAAGTACATCAACAGTACTGGAGGGTGTAACAAGTATCTTACCCAAAGTACATCAGCAGTACTGGATGGTGTGTCAAATATCTTACCCAAAGTACATCAACAGTACTGGATGGTGTGACAAGTATATTACCGAATGTACATCAACAGTACTGGATGGTGTGACAAGTATCTTACCCAAAATACATCAGCAGTACTGGATGGTGTGTCAAGTATCTTACCCAAAGTACATCAACAGTACTGGATGGTGTATCAAGTATCTTACCCAAAGTACATCAACAGTACTGGATAGTGTGTCAAGTATCTTACCCAAAGTACAACAAAAGTACTGGATGATGTGTCAAGTATCTTACCCAAAGTACATCAGCAGTACTGGATGGTGCGACAAGTATCTTACCCAAAGTACATCAGCAGTACTGGATGGTGTGTCAAATATCTTACCCAAAGTACATCAACAGTACTGGATGGTATGACAAGTATATTACCCAATGTACATCAACAGTACTGGATGGTGTGACAAGTATCTTACCCAAAATACATCAGCAGTACTGGATGGTGTGTCAAGTATCTTACCCAAAGTACATCAACAGTACTGGATGGTGTGTCAAGTATCTTACCCAAAGTACATCAACAGTACTGGATAGTGTGTCAAGTATCTTACCCAAAGTACAACAAAAGTACTGGATGGTGTGTCAAGTATCTTACCCAAAGTACATCAGCAGTACTGGATGGTGCGACAAGTATCTTACCCAAAATACATCAACAGTACTGGATGGTGTGAGAAGTATCTTAGCCAAAGTACATCAACAGTACTGAATGGTGGGACAAGTATCTTACTCAAAGTATATTAACAGTACTGGATGGTGTGACAAATATCTTAGCCAAAATACATTAACAGTACTGGATGGATGACAAGTATCTTACCCAAAGTACATCAACAGTACTGGATGGTGGGACATCTCCTTTAAAGGAGATAATAGGCAACTGGAAGCTCAAAGATTATGCCAACCCACTGCTGGTTAAGTTTAAGTGAATATTTTCCCAACAAAAGAAATTAATTTATATACAGTATGAAGAGCAGTCCAAAAAAATCAAATCAACTCACGACAGATATAAGCAAAGCAGTGAGAAAAAATTCAGTAGAGTAGCAGGGAAACCGATAGGAAGGAGAATAAAAGAAAAAAAGGAGCATGGAAATACTTGAAAAGTGCATACCAAAATGTTTAAAAGTAAAATCAAAATCTGAGAAAGGACTTGTCCTAGGAATAGAAAAGGAACAAAAGCTTAGCCACGAAAGGAAAGAAAAAAGCTAAAACTCCACAGACTTATCAAGGATGAAAAGGAAATACAATCAAGAAACTGAAAAGCAGCAATTGTAATTAAATTATTTGCGTCGATATTAACAAAATAAACATAGGGTTAGGAACTATAGTGGGAGGGTAGAAGGAGAGTAGGTGTTGAAATACTGACAGTAGAACAGAGAGGAAGACCACATGTAATCTGATGGTGATGGTAACAGAGGAAAACAAGACTAAATATTTGGACAGCATACAACAAACAGATCCATGTCCCTACAGAACAGTTATTGTTGCTTCAGTAGTAAGTAAAACACAAGAGAAGAAAGTGGTAGAATCCTTGTAGGCAAACATCTATCATAATGAAAGCCATTATAGGTACATACCCAAAAGATCCTACATCCAACTTATCTATTTGTCTGGTTGAGTGACACTGGAAAAGGATGGAGAAGCACAAAGAATGTGGTACAAATTCCTTCAGGAAAAGTTAGATAAGTTGTTAGCCTGGAATATTGGTGAGAACTGGGATCACTGCAAACTAATGCACTTTGAATGTAAACATTGCAATAGGGGACTCAAGCTCAGTGGAGCAGTGCTGTACAAAATTTTAGAAAGAAGCAGGAATTCATGTTTGTCACCACTCTTATCACAATCTGTTTAATGAATGAATCTTGTTCTTCATGCCATGCAAGATTTCGAAATGAAAATAGACAGCATTGAACAGGCCCTTTTGTAGCGTATGCACCTAATCACTTCTTCTATGAGAAAACCAACACTCACAACACCTTTTCACTCCTGTTACTTAGCCATTCATTTTTCCATTTCTTCCTTCCTTCAGTTTCACAGTAACTTCTCATACATAGTGTGTGATCAGTGGCCTTACAGATGTCCACACAAACAAAATCCACCAGTTTGCATCATCTGTATTTAATGTGAGTCAAATTAATTCAGGATCTGGCTGGTCTGGCAAGTGCTTCCCTCTGTGAAGGCATGTTTCTGCTGGTTACCCAGGCATTTGTTATTAATGAACAAGATTTTCTCCACTTAAAATGTTTGTGCATCTCATTTCACTGTGCTGGATGACTTTCCACTTATATGCAGTTAACTGACTTTTTCTTGGACTCTCCCATTTGCTGTTCTACATTTCATTAGAATTACAGTAGCCTTCACTGGCAGGCTATTACTATGTTTACTACCACAGTGACTTTCTACACTCAGGAGGAGTGTCGGAGGTGTGGATATTCACACTGTGTCTTATCTGTTGTTCCACTGCTTGAAGCCTTCTGAACTCATTACCTACTTCATGCTTAAACATCTCATCTGCTCTCTTCCTCCCCACTCACATGCCACCCTTCTATCCCAGCTTGGTACTCCACATCTTTTTTATAGTGTGAATATTGGATTATTAGGTTAGTGACTTACAAAGGCAGTAATGAAGGCTATGTTCAGTGCTTGGATACAAAGAAAAAGTCATCACTGGGAGTTTCTGACTGAATAAACTGTTTGTAAGATCCACTTAAAGTTGTGCATGCAGTTCTTCCTTCCCCATCTTCATAAGTGTGTGTGTGTGTGTGTGTGTGTGTGTGTGTGTGTGTGTGTGTGTGTGTGTGTGTGTGTGTGTGTGTGTGTGTGTGTGTGTGACAGACTGTTACCCAATCCAGAATGGATTTCAATGCCTTGCACCCATTCCATTGGCTGAAGGGATAGGGTATGGCATTTCTGTGACCCCATAAAGGATAAAGTGGATGAACATATTCTAATGAAACTGCATTCTTATCTACTCACAAGTGCTTATTAATTTTCCATCCAAGTAATAATGTTACACATTCAGCAGTGTTTTTATTCTTCTACCAGCGTCACCAATACCCCTCCTCATAAGTTATAGCAAGCAAAATTCTGCATGGAGGCAGTCAAGCATAATACAGGAACAGTGCTGCAAAAATACTGCAAGAAATGTAGCTTGCTGCTCCACAGCAAGTTAATATATTTAAATAGATTTTTTTTCACATAGCCTTGCTCCATTCAGTATGGCTAAATGTTTAATATTATGTAGTCAGAATATAGCTGCTTTATTTACTGTATTTACATTAACTGCAGCACTATGCTTACACTGCAATTAAGGTTGAACAAATCTGCTAAGTTCACCATGTAGAACAATAATATGTTTAGAATCCAGACATGAATGCCATTTTGTATCAAAAATACTACCAATAAATCAAATATCTGAAAATGAAGTAAACACATTTAGTGGCATTTCCCGTAGAGCTGTACTGGCAGTATAAAATAACACTGTGTGGGTCTAAATATTTGAAAACATTAGTGATAGTAAGTGATAGTAATCTGTACATTAAGAAAACTCTGATTATGTACGTGCATGATTTTGTTTAGCCCACTTTACCTTCTACAAACCTTGACTTTTATAGCACAAGCTATGATGTAAGGAGCAGCTCTACAAAAAAGTCAAGATTTGCTCAACAAAAGGTTCCATTCTTTTTGTATAATTCAACTCCAAATTCAAACATACAAAGAAAACATTATTTAAGCACTTATTTCACTGTTAGCTGCTTATATCTAATTTTTAATGTCTCTATACACAATTAAGCTTGCTATGTAATCTCATGTTACTTCATTTTGCCATTTAGCATAGCATTTGGTCATATCGCATATGCACTCTTTAGTTGAGGAAGTCCTTGGGTAATAAATAGATAACTTCATCTAATACATTGTCTAATGAGTAGATAACTTCATCTAGTACACTGGGTAATGAATAGATAATGTCATCTAAAACATGGGATAATGAATAGATAACTTCATCTAATATACTGGGTAATGAATATATAATTTCATCTAAAACACTGGGTAATGAATAGATAACTTCATCTAATACATTGGGTAATGAATGATATAACTGTATCTAAAACACTGGGTAATGAATAGATAACATCATCTAAAACATCAGGTAATGAATAGATAAATTCATCTAAGACAATGGGTAATGAATAATATAACTTCATCTAATACACTGGATAATGAATAGATAACTTCATCTAATACACTGGGTAATGAATATATAATTTCATCTAAAACATCGAGTAATGAATAGATATCTTCATCTAATATACGGGGTAATGAATAGATAACTTCATCTAATACACTGGGTAATGAATATATGATTTCATCTAAAACATTGAGTAATGAATAGATATCTTCATCTAATATATGGGGTAATGAATAGATAACTTCATCTAATACAGTGGGTAATGAATAATATAACTTTATCTAAAACACTGAGAAATGAATAGATAATGTCAGCTAAAACATCAGGTAATGAATAGATAAATTCATCTAAGACATTGGGTAATGAATAATATAACTTCATCTAATACACTGGATAATGAACAGATAACTTCATCTAATACACTGGGTAATGAATATATAATTTCATCTAAAACACCGGGTAATGAATAGATAACTTCATCTAATACCTTGAGTAATGAATGATATAACTGTATCTAAAACACTGGGTAATGAATAGATAACGTCATCTAAAACATCAGGTAATGAATAGATAAATTCATCTAAGACAATGGGTAATGAATAATATAACTTCATCTAATACACTGGATAATGAATATATAACTTCATCTAATACACTGGGTAATGAATATATAATTGCATCTAAAACATCGAGTAATGAATAGATATCTTTATCTAATATATGGGGTAATGAATAGATAACTTCATCTAATACAGTGGGTAATGAATAATATAACTTTATCTAAAACACTGAGAAATGAATAGATAATGTCAGCTAAAACATCAGGTAATGAATAGATAAATTCATCTAAGACATTGGGTAATGAATAATATAACTTCATCTAATACACTGGATAATGAACAGATAACTTCATCTAATACACTGGGTAATGAATATATGATTTCATCTAAAACATCGGGTAATGAATAGATATCTTCATCTAATATACTGGGTAATGAATAGATAACTTCATCTAAAATATCAGATAATAACTAGATAACTTCGTCTAATACATTTGGTACTGAATATATAACTTCCTCTTAAACATGGGATAATGAATAGGTAACATCATCTAAAACATCAGGTAATGAATAGATAAATTCATCTAAGACATTGGGTAATAAATAATATAACTTCATCTAAAACATTGGGTAATGAATAGATAACTTCATCTATTACTTTGGGTAATGAATAGATAACTTCATCTATTAATTTTGGGTAATGAAAGTTCATCTAAAACATTAGGTAATGAATAGATATCTTCATCTAATACACTGGGCAATGAATATATAACTTCATTTAAAACACCGGGTAATGAATATATATCTTCAAATAAAACACTGGGTAATGAATATATAACTTCATCTAAAACATTGGGTAATGAATAATATAACTTCATCTAATACACTGGATAATGAATAGATAACTTCATCTAATACACTGGGTAATGAATATATAATTTCATCTAAAACACCGGGTAATGAATAGATAACTTCATCTAATACATTGGGTACTAAATATATAACTTCCTCTTAAACATGGGATAATGAGTAGGTAACGTCATCTAAAACATCAGGTAATGAATAGATAAATTCATCTAAGACATTGGGTAATGAATAATATAACTTCATCTAAAACATTGGGTAATGAATAGATAACTTCATCTAATACACTGGGTAATGAATATATAATTTCATCTAAAACACCGGGTAATGAATAGATAACTTCATCTAATACATTGGGTACTGAATATATAACTTCCTCTTAAACATGGGATAATGAATAGGTAACGTCATCTAAAACATCAGGTAATGAATAGATAAATTCATCTAAGACATTGGGTAATAAATAATATAACTTCATCTAAAACATTGGGTAATGAATAGATAACTTCATCTATTACTTTGGGTATGAATAGATAACTTCATCTAAAACATTGCGTAATGAATAGATAACTTCATCTATTACTTTGGGTAATGAATAGATATCTTCATCTAATACACTGGGCAATGAATATATAACTTCATTTAAAACACCGGGTAATGAATATATATCTTCATATAAAGCACTGGGTAATGAATATATAACTTCATCTAAAACATTGGGTAATGAATAGATAACTTCATCTAATACACTGGATAATGAATAGATAACTTCATTTAATACACTGGGTAATGAATATATAATTTCATCTAAAACATCGGGTAATGAATAGATATTGTCATCTAATATACTGGGTAATGAATAGATAACTTCATCTAAAACATTAGGTAATGACTAGATAACTTCATCTAATACATTGGGTAATGAATATAAAACTTCATCTAAAACATCAGATAATGAATAGATAATTTCATCTAATATATCGGTTAGTGAATAGATAACGTCATCTAATACTCTTTACAGTTTCAGTAAACTACACTAATTAGGCCGCTGCTTCTCAATTAAACAAAAGTTCAGTAATGCCTGCCTGATGCACTTGAAGCTAGATGGGCATCCCGGGAAGACTGACAGGTCAGTATGATTGTAAATCACCTTACACCTCAGCCAGAGACAGTAGAGAAGCAACAAATGGAACTACATGCTGAAAAAAAAACACTATTATTTCAAGGTTAGCATTTAAATATGCTTGGAAAGGCTGGTTGGCATATCTTACAAGACTCAAAGTGAGTCATTGAAAGAATTAAACTGACATTCTTGTCAGAGACTGTCAAAAACTGCAAAATCATAGTACTATGCCTTTGTAAGGGAATAAAAAAGAAAAAAGTAAATCAAATGCAGTGCCTCTTCTGTTGTAATTGTAGGGCTATACATAGTGCTTTTTGAGAATGGCAAGCAATGAGTATAAAACAGAATCACAAAATCATGACAACATGATGGTCATAGCAAAATTAGAAAATAATTGCAAAGCAGAAACAATATACAGGTATAAAAAAATCACCAAATATAACCCCTAGCAGCTGAAATAACCTTCAAATTTTACTAAAAAAAAAAAAGACTGACAAAAAGAAACTGTTATTCAAAGGATATCCAGAAAATCCACACTAATATAATGTGATGTTAAAATACTATAATCACACAATGTATATATATAATAAGAGTGTACCTTCAACATTACTGACAGTACTTATAAAACAGAATCACAAAATCATGACAACATGATGGTCATAGCAAAATTAGAAAATAATTGCAAAGCAGAAACAATATACAGGTATAAAAAAATCACCAAATATAACCCCTAGCAGCTGAAATAACCTTCAAATTTTACTAAAAAAAAAAAGACTGACAAAAAGATGAACACTGTTATTCAATTCATATATGAACTTTATTAATTTATACTGTGCTGACAAGGTTAGTCCCAGAAGGCCAATACCCTCTTTCCAAGGGAGACCCCTTGACATAAGCACATCCTATTAAAGCTGGTATGTGGAAATTCATTTTAGCAATGAATTAAAGTGTTAACCTTATTCAGTCACATATTTCTTCATCTCCTGAATATATTTGATTATATACATATATTTTTCTTTTTGATCATGATTTTTTTTTGTTTTTCATTTTTTGGCTGTGGATATCCATTAAAAAGAGTGTATCATTGCAAATATGGTCTATGTTAATTAATTCTTCATTCTCCTTTATACCTCTCTCTTTCTTGTGTTTTGTTTTATCCTCTTTTTCCTTTTCAGCATGACTAAGTGTAGCCTGTCATATACTCATGCCAAATGTTCTCACTAGCAGGAGGGTCCCTTGCAGTCAAATCTGACTTCTTGGTGTTGTTCTTATAGTTTGTTTCAGTTTTTACTGCAAACAGTACAGACACTGAAGAGTTATCATCAGTGCCACCAATGCTACTGTGAGCAGATATATGGCAATTTCAGTTGTTGTCCTTAGTCAGAGTATTTAGTAAGTCAGCACATTAGAAAAAGTTAATAATTAAAGAAAAATCACACTCTAAACTCTGCTATAGCCCATCTATTCATACTTCTCCACATACTACAAATTTTCTTCTACCATTTTTTGTAATGAAAACACACATGTTATTATATGCTCGGGGCATGGATACCAAGGTGGAGCTCAAGGGGAATCTTGGCTAACATATTGTGAACACATAATAATTGGTCATGATCAGTGAGACCTGATCATAACTCTTTGTAGCGCATGGAGTTTTATCTGCTTCATGTACTACCAGTTACAACAACAATAACAAAAACAAAAAAAGATGAATTGTTCTATCTTCTTTGAAAAGCATTAAAACATTTAACGAGTGCTGTCACATACGCAACAGGTATATATAATTGAAGTGAAAAGTCAGGGACAGTTTTTAAATACTGCTCTAATTTAAACAAGTTACTTACAGTCTGACATCTGTAAACATCTGTGGATAAATGAGGCATGATATTCAGGGGCATTTCAGAGGGGATATCTCTTTTGTGAGACCCATCTGTAACAGCACTTACGGGGTGTGTAACAATAGTTACACACCACTAAAAGTGCTGTTATGGGCGAGTCTCGCACAAAGGATATCCCTTCACTCTAAACTGTCCCTGAAGTGCTTTACATGTTTGTTTTTTTCCTCCAATTTTGGAATATAATCACAACACTCCATGCACTGCAAAATATGTATTAGTCTACAAACCAGCAATAATCACACAACCACTCATGATGAAGAAAAGCTCACAGAATACACTATGTACATTAACTGAAATGTGACTTACTATTGCAAAATGTTCTTTAAAATTTAATGAGCTTTCAAGTACAACAGCTTATTCAGTTTAAACAGAATTTATGGAATGAAAGAGTCATGTTTTACTTTATTAAAAATTAATTAACTACTTAACCCTATGGGGCACAGAACAGAAGAATATTGTAGGAAGGCATTAAAGTGCAAAATGTGTTAATATAAAATGATAATGATAGAAAACTTCTTTTTAAAGGAATTAATTACAATATATTACTTGGGCACAACACTACTCACGAGGTGGACATCATAGGATACTATAATTTAAAAAAACTTCCACATAAAACAGAAATTAACCAGTATTGACTAGAGGGGGAGTGAACAATACCAGCTGTGAACAGTCGTTAATTTTGTGAAGAAATGGCTGATAAAATATTAAAAAGTACTGTAGTTCTGAGGCTGTGTTTAGTGAATTAAACATAGCATTATAGTTGCAGTACTCTCCAATAGGTTTACATCTAAACTTGAGGTATCTTATGATTTTACTTTAAGAGTGTAGGCATAAAAGTATATTTACAAAAACTTCCCATTAGGCCAAAAAGTTGATTTTTGTTGAAAAATAATGAAGTCACCCTTTGCAAGCATAAAGTGCATTTTCGCAGGTATATGAAAAATGACAGTTATCACAATCATGAAAGCTATAAAGCAATGACTACAGTGTGTATCTAGTTGAAAGCTCTGCAAATTGGTGATGTTTTGAGGCTGATTTCACCAAAGTAAATGCAAATACATAGCAGCCAGTTTAAAACAGGTTCATCCCAAAACATCAGCACTGCAGCATTATAATGCTAAATCATGAATACAGATGAGTTGTCGCCTCACAGTAAGATGTTGTCCTGTTCGATTCTCAGCTAGAGCGTCTTCTATGTGTAGACATGCATGAATGGGCGTATCTTCGTTGAAGGTTGTGCGTCAGGGCCAGCAACTCGGCACGTAAAAATCTACTGCCAATCAGTAGCGGACCGGAGTTCCGCTGTGGCGACCCCTAACTGGGAAAAGCCGAAAGACACAACAATATTCTTTTCTTCAAAGTTCATTCTGGCCGGATTCTGAGAAATTGCAGTTCTCATACTTTCAATATGGTAAGCAGATGTTAGAAGGCTGCATTTCCCTGTTGTAATGTGAACTCAGAACTTTGGTGGCTTGGGTTTTCACCATTGTTACTTCAGATTTTCAGTGGACCCATCTTATGACCCTGCTTCATGAACTTTGTAATAATGTAACAATCCTGCTGGCAAAGTCTCTTTTCAGAAAAGCTACAGAAATGTCTTTATGAGGCAGAAATGAGCAATGACAGTGGCATATTTCATAGCGCCTCACAAATAGAAAACTGAACATAATGACTGCAGAATATTGAATTTTGGCAAAGCTACGGACGAACATTCCATTGTGTAATTGCCGGGTAAGTTTTGCAGTTATCATCATTTCTGGTTCATAGGTTCAAAGTATACATCTTAGTATCCCTTCTCATGAACTTTGGTATTATTCCTGTCTAATTCCACCCTAAAAGGTGACTTGACATTCACTGTATGAAAACATCGTTCAAGGAAGAATTGCAAAATACCAGAATCATATTCATAAGGAAGAACACAATAGATGCTATGTAGAAAATCTGAGCAAAAATGTTAAGAAATGATCTAGTTATATTCATCTTTTGAAAGTCACATACAAAAATAAATGTGGTGCATGAACCTTTTGGGGTTCAAGTGAAAGAGACACCTGTTCCCCATTCCAAAATGTTCAGCCTTTTCACCCTCTGAGAACTAGGCTTACTCAGTGTGAATCTGGCTATTTCAAATACAGACAAAAAAAGAGCTGAAAAACTCATGCTTCTGTGAATATGTTTGTATACTCCCATTTGAAATGCTGTAAAGTTTTTGCTGCCTAAAATCCTTAGCTAACAAAAAGCAGTGTCAAAGCTACCAAGTATCCTAAAGTACTACACTAAACTGTTGCGTTTTCCATTCTTTTTATCAAATATAAACTAAATGACAAGTCCTAGAGACCCAACTTTCTCACACTTTTTACACTAAATATAAAATGAATGATACTGCCATACACAACCTTATATTTTTTCATCTGTTCCATTTTTCTTGTGGCATAGTGGCATCAGTGTTGTGGAAAAGTATCATGCTCCCAGCAACCCGTCCAGTGTAAAATAAATAAGTATTTACATTTCTATTATGGCTATGGCTTGATGACATAGCAGAACTCCTCCCTACTTTCCTTCACTGCTCCAACCCAACTTGGCGAGTTTTCTGAATCCAAATGATTATTTTGAACAAGTGAAAGTTGAGATAGCCAAAAAAACGATACCTCAAGCCAAGAAAAAACAGCTCCAAGTCGGTGATGAACCAGAACCAAACAAATTAGCTCTAAAACACAAGTTTAATCCAACGAGCAAAATCTTTCAAAAGTAAGCAGCGGCACTTTTGAAAGATTTTGCTCGTTGAAAGTTGAGATAGGCAAACATCTCCATTTCAGTTAAGACGTTTGGCCCTTTCAAAGTGGAAATGGATCACTAAGGTTGGACAATTTTAGAGGTCAAATGGTACACTGCAACCCTAAAATAATGCAAAAAAGGCCTTTAAGTCAATTTGTAGCTGAATCATGAGAAACAAAGATGCACTTCTGGTCTGAAAAGAAGAAAGAGATGGAGAGGTGAGAGGAGAGGGAGAGAGAGAGAGACAGAGACAGAGAGAAGACAATGAAGAAGAAGTAGAAGAAAGCATGTAATTAAGCTGTTTAATAAAGGTGAGAGGGAAGAGTTACATGTAGTTATAGCTGTTTAATAAAGGTGAGAGGGAAGTGTTACATGTAGTTACATCTGTTTAATAAAGGTGAGGGGGGAGTGCTACATGTAGTTACAGCTGTTTAATAAAGGTGAGAGGGAAGTGTTACATGTAGTTACAGCTGTTTAATAAAGGTGAGGGGGGAGTGCTACATGTAGTTACAGCTGTTTAATAAAGGTGAGGGGGGAGTGTTACATGTAGTTACATCTGTTTAATAAAGGTGAGAGGGAAGTGTTACATGTAGTTACAGCTGTTTAATAAAGGTGAGAGGGAAGTGTTACATGTAGTTACAGCTGTTTAATAAAGGTGAGAGGGAAGTGTTACATGTAGTTACAGCTGTTTAATAAAGGTGAGAGAAGTGTTACATGTAGTTACAGCTGTTTAATAAAGGTGAGAGGGAAGTGTTACATGTAGTTACAGCTGTTTAATAAAGGTGAGGGGGAAGTGTTACATGTAGTTACAGCTGTTTACTAAAGGTGAGAGAGAAGTGTTACATGGAGTTACAGCTGTTTAATAAAGGTGAGAGGGAAGTGTTACATGTAGTCACAGCTGTTTAATAAAGGTGAGAGGGAAGTGTTACATGTAGTTACAGCTGTTTAATAAAGGTGAGAGGGAAGTGTTACATGTAGTTACAGCTGTTTAATAAAGGTGAGGGGAAGTGTTACATGTAGTTACAGCTGTTTAATAAAGGTGAGAGGGAAGTGTTACATGTAGTTACAGCTGTTTAATAAAGGTGAGAGGGAAGTGTTACATGTAGTTACAGCTGTTTAATAAAGGTGAGGGGGGGAGTGTTACATGTAGTTACATCTGTTTAATAAAGGTGAGAGGGAAGTGTTACATGTAGTTACAGCTGTTTAATAAAGGTGAGAGGGAAGTGTTACATGTAGTTACAGCTGTTTAATAAAGGTGAGGGGGAGTGCTACATGTAGTTACAGCTGTTTAATAAAGGTGAGAGGGAAGTGTTACATGTAGTTACAGCTGTTTAATAAAGGTGAGAGGGAAGTGTTACATGTAGTTACAGCTGTTTAATAAAGGTGAGAGGGAAGTGTTACATGTAGTTACAGCTGTTTAATAAAGGTGAGAGGGAAGTGTTACATGTAGTTACAGCTGTTTAATAAAGGTGAGAGGGAAGTGTTACATGTAGTTACAGCTGTTTAATAAAGGTGAAGGGTTACATGTAGTTACAGCTGTTTAATAAAGGTGAGAGGGAAGTGTTACATGTAGTTACAGCTGTTTAATAAAGGTGAGAGGGAAGTGTTACATGTAGTTACAGCTGTTTAATAAAGGTGAGAGGGAAGTGTTACATGTAGTTACAGCTGTTTAACAAAGGTGAGAGGGAAGTGTTACATGTAGTTACAGCTGTTTAATAAAGGTGAGAGGAAGTGTTACATGTAGTTACAGCTGTTTAATAAAGGTGAGAGGGAAGTGTTACATGTAGTTACAGCTGTTTAATAAAGGTGAGAGGGAAGTGTTACATGTAGTTACAGCTGTTTAATAAAGGTGAGAGGGAAGTGTTACATGTAGTTACAGCTGTTTAATAAAGGTGAGAGGGAAGTGTTACATGTAGTTACAGCTGTTTAATAAAGGTGAGAAGGAAGTGTTACATGTAGTTACAGCTGTTTAATAAAGGTGAGGGGGGAGTGCTACATGTAGTTACAGCTGTTTAATAAAGGTGAGAGGGAAGTGTTACATGTAGTTACAGCTGTTTAATAAAGGTGAGAGGGAAGTGTTACATGTAGTTACAGCTGTTTAATAAAGGTGAGAAGGAAGTATTACATGTAGTTACATCTGTTTAATAAAGGTGAGAGGGAAGTGTTACATGTAGTTACAGCTGTTTAATAAAGGTGAGAGGGAAGTGTTACATGTAGTTACAGCTGTTTAATAAAGGTGAGAGGGAAGTGTTACATGTAGTTACAGCTGTTTAATAAAGGTGAGAAGGAAGTGTTACATGTAGTTACAGCTGTTTAATAAAGGTGAGAAGGAAGTGTTACATGTAGTTACAGCTGTTTAATAAAGGTGAGAGGGAAGTGTTACATGTAGTTACAGCTGTTTAATAAAGGTGAGAAGGAAGTGTTACATGTAGTTACAGCTGTTTAATAAAGGTGAGGGGGAAGTGTTACATGTAGTTACAGCTGTTTAATAAAGGTGAGAGGGAAGTGTTACATGTAGTTACAGCTGTTTAATAAAGGTGAGAGGGAAGTGTTACATGTAGTTACAGCTGTTTAATAAAGGTGAGGGGGGAGTGTTACATGTAGTTACAGCTGTTTAATAAAGGTGAGAGGGAAGTGTTACATGTAGTTACAGCTGTTTAATAAAGGTGAGAAGGAAGTGTTACATGTAGTTACAGCTGTTTAATAAAGGCAAGAAGGAAGTGTTACATGTAGTTACAGCTGTTTAATAAAGGTGAGAGGGAAGTGTTACATGTAGTTACAGCTGTTTAATAAAGGTGAGAAGGAAGTGTTACATGTAGTTACAGCTGTTTAATAAAGATGACAGGGGAGTGTTACATGTAGATACAGCTGTTTATAAAGGTGAGAGGGAAGTGTTACATGTACTTACAGCTGTTTAATAAAGGTGAGAGGGAAGTGTTACATGTAGTTACAGCTATTTAATAAAGGTGGGAGGAAAGTGTCACATGTAGATACAGCTGTTTAATAAAGATGAGAGGAAAGTGTTACATGTAGTTACAGCTGTTTAAAAAAGGTGAGAGGGAAGTGTTACATGTAGATACAGCTGTTTAATAAAGGTGAGAGGGAAGTGTTACATGTAGCTGCAGCTGTTTAATAAAGGTGAGGCAAAAGTGTTACATGTAGTTACAGCTGTTTAATAAAGGTGAGAGGGAAGTGTTACATGTAGTTACAGCTGTTTAATAAAGGTGAGAAGGAAGTGTTACATGTAGTTACATCTGTTTAATAAAGATGAGAGAAAAGTGTTACATGTAGTTACAGCTGTTTAATAAAGGTGAGAGGGAAGTGTTACATGTAGTTACAGCTGTTTAATAAAGGTGAGAAGGAAGTGTTACATGTAGTTACAGCTGTTTAATAAAGATGAGAGGGAAGTGTTACATGTAGTTACAGCTGTTTAATAAAGGTGAGAAGGAAGTATTACATGTAGTTACATCTGTTTAATAAAGGTGAGAGTGAAGTGTTACATGTAGTTACAGCTCTTTAATAAAGGTGAGAGGGAAGTGTTACATGTAGTTACAGCTGTTTAATAAAGGTGAGAAGGAAGTGTTACATGTAGTTACAGCTGTTTAATAAAGGCGACAGGGAAGTGTTACATGTAGATACAGCTGTTTAATAAAGGTGAGAGAGAAGTGTTACATGTAGTTACAGCTGTATAATAAAGGTGAGAGAGAAGTGTTACATGTAGTTACAGCTGTTTAATAAAGGTGAGAAGGAAGTGTTACATGTAGTTACAGCTGTTTAATAAAGGTGAGGGGTGAATGCTACATGTAGTTACAGCTGTTTAATAAAGGTGAGAGGGAAGTGTTACATGTAGTTACAGCTGTTTAATAAAGGTGAGAGGGAAGTGTTACATGTAGTTACAGCTGTTTAATAAAGGTGAGAAGGAAGTGTTACATGTAGTTACAGCTGTTTAATAAAGGTGAGAGGGAAGTGTTACATGTAGTTACAGCTGTTTAATAAAGGTGAGAGGGAAGTGTTACATGTAGTTACAGCTGTTTAATAAAGGTGAGGGGAAGTGTTACATGTAGTTACAGCTGTTTAATAAAGGTGAGAAGGAAGTGTTACATGTAGTTACAGCTGTTTAATAAAGGTGAGAAGGAAGTGTTACATGTAGTTACAGCTGTTTAATAAAGGTGAGAGGGAAGTGTTACATGTAGTTACAGCTGTTTAATAAAGGTGAGAGGGAAGTGTTACATGTAGTTACAGCTGTTTAATAAAGGTGAGAAGGAAGTGTTACATGTAGTTACAGCTGTTTAATAAAGGTGAGAGGGAAGTGTTACATGTAGTTACAGCTGTTTAATAAAGGTGAGGGGGGAGTGTTACATGTAGTTACAGCTGTTTAATAAAGGTGAGAGGGAAGTGTTACATGTAGTTACAGCTGTTTAATAAAGGTGAGGGGGGAGTGTTACATGTAGTTACATCTGTTTAATAAAGGTGAGAGGGAAGTGTTACATGTAGTTACAGCTGTTTAATAAAGGTGAGAGGGAAGTGTTACATGTAGTTACAGCTGTTTAATAAAGGTGAGAGGGAAGTGTTACATGTAGTTACAGCTGTTTAATAAAGGTGAGGGGGGAGTGTTACATGTAGTTACAGCTGTTTAATAAAGGTGAGAGGGAAGTGTTACATGTAGTTACAGCTGTTTAATAAAGGTGAGAAGGAAGTGTTACATGTAGTTACAGCTGTTTAATAAAGGCGAGAAGGAAGTGTTACATGTAGTTACAGCTGTTTAATAAAGGTGAGAGGGAAGTGTTACATGTAGTTACAGCTGTTTAATAAAGGTGAGAAGGAAGTGTTACATGTAGTTACAGCTGTTTAATAAAGATGACAGGGAAGTGTTACATGTAGATACAGTTGTTTATAAAGGTGAGAGGGAAGTGTTACATGTACTTACAGCTGTTTAATAAAGATGAGAGGGAAGTGTTACATGTAGTTACAGCTATTTAATAAAGGTGGGAGGAAAGTGTCACATGTAGATACAGCTGTTTAATAAAGATGAGAGGAAAGTGTTACATGTAGTTACAGCTGTTTAAAAAAGGTGAGAGGGAAGTGTTACATGTAGATACAGCTGTTTAATAAAGGTGAGAGGGAAGTGTTACATGTAGCTGCAGCTGTTTAATAAAGGTGAGGCAAAAGTGTTACATGTAGTTACAGCTGTTTAATAAAGGTGAGAGGGAAGTGTTACATGTAGTTACAGCTGTTTAATAAAGGTGAGGGGGAAGTGTTACATGTAGTTACAGCTGTTTAATAAAGGTGAGAAGGAAGTGTTACATGTAGTTACATCTGTAGATACAGCTGTTTAATAAAGCTGAGAGGGAAGTGTTACATGTAGTTACAGCTGTTTAATAAAGGTGAGAAGGAAGTGTTACATGTAGTTACAGCTGTTTAATAAAGATGAGAGGGATGTGTTACATGTAGATACAGCTGTTTAATAAAGATGAGAGGAAGTGTTACATGTAGTTACAGCTGTCTAATAAAGGTGAGAGGGAAGTGTTACATATAGTTACAGCTGTTTAATAAAGGTGAGAGGGAAGTGCTACATGTAGTTACAGCTATTTAATAAAGGTGAGAGGGAAGTGTTACATGTATTTACAGATATTTAATAAAGGTGACGTAGTTACAGCTATTTAATAAAGGTGGGAGGGAAGTGTTACATGTAGTTACAGCTTTTTAATAAAGGTGAAAGAGAAGTGTTACATGTAGTTACCGCTGTTTAATAAAGGTGAGAGGGAAGTGTTACATGTAGTTACAGCTGTTTAACAAAGGTGAGAGGGAAGTGTTACATGTAGTTACAGCTGTTTAATAAAGGTGAGAGGGAAGTGTTACATGTAGTTACAGCTATTTAATAAAGGTGAGGGGGAAGTGTTACATGTAGTTACAGCTGTTTAATAAAGGTGAGAGGGAAGTGTTACATGTAGTTACAGCTATTTAATAAAGGTGAGGGGGAAGTGTTACATGTAGTTACAGCTGTTTAACAAAGGTGAGAAGGAAGTGTTACATGTAGTTACAGCTGTTTAATAAAGGTGAGAGGGAAGTGTTACATGTAGTTACAG
Source organism: Protopterus annectens (assembly GCF_019279795.1). Taxonomy (NCBI): domain Eukaryota; kingdom Metazoa; phylum Chordata; order Ceratodontiformes; family Protopteridae; genus Protopterus; species Protopterus annectens. The sequence continues at coordinate 996,922,013 of NC_056744.1, forward strand.
CTGTTTAACAAAGGTGAGAGGGAAGTGTTACATGTAGTTACATCTGTAGATACAGCTGTTTAATAAAGGTGAGCGGGAAGTGTTACATGTAGTTACAGCTGTTTAATAAAGGTGAGAGGGAAGTGTTACATGTAGTTACAGCTGTTTAATAAAGGTGAGAAGGAAGTGTTACATGTAGTTACAGCTGTTTAATAAAGGTGACAGGGAAGTGTTACATGTAGTTACAGCTGTTTAATAAAGGTGAGAGGGAAGTGTTACATGGTAGGACTGCCATGGGAGGTTCACTAGGGGAGATGTTGAATGAACATTTCTTGAATGCAGGACAAAAGAAAACAAAGAGTATTTTGCTCATTTCAGGAACTTAACACTGAGAAAACCCTCATTTCCCAGTGTCATTAATATGATACTGATGATACAGGGCACTTCCCAGTGTCATTGTAAAGGAATGGGAAATGTGTGTGGTGGCGAGGAAATATTAAGTGGATGAATGGATGAAATGATGAAATGCTGGATGGAAAAGTTTTTCAGATTTCTAAGGCATATTTTTGGTTTGTAAAAAGCATTTTTTCTTTACTTCAAATTGACATTCAGGTACTGGACAGTTCCTAGACACATTGGTTAGATTACCAGCTCTCGAAGACTAGACAGTGCTGTTGCATGGCTGGTAAACTGCACTGGGTGGGTAGGAATTTTTAAAAAAGAATTGCAAAATCAGTTTGCGAGTGATTGTTTCCCTTATTAATGGGAATACTCAGTTGTTAGAGATTCTGATCAGAGTGCAAAATGCATTCTTTTTGAAGACATTTATACTCCCATGCCTGCTGACCATCAAGCATCCTTAGATCAGACACACACTGTCTGACAGGGGCTGTCATGTCATCCAGAAAGCCCTCACGAGCTTCATGGCAATGACAACTTTTTCTTCCCTTTCATTTTCTGTGGTCTAACCTGATCCCTGAAGGTGATGTGAGCACTTGCATTACTGAAGAGCTACATGTACCCCCAGTCCACACATGCATGTTGTCCCACATGTGCCAACCGGGGCTACCATCATTGGCTTGGCGGGAGGGTACTTCGATGTTTTCCCAGTATGATGGGTAACTGCTCTTCAGCTGATACCATGTCATCAGAGCACCACCATCCATCTCTCCTAAGCTGACCATAGCCAACCTCCTTGCCTGTGACACAAAGCTCTCAAGCTCCTAGTCAAACTTGGGCCACTTGTGCTGTAGTCTGGGCTTTATCCCTGTATGCCACTGGCTCAGGCTTTCAGAAAGTATCCCTAATAAAAATGACATCAAAGTAATCTATCACGTCATAGCAGAGGTGGCATCACTTTTCAGCTTCCCCTAAATACTGATCATTGATACAGATGAATTACGCAAGAATGGTGACTGCATATTCTGCAAATCAGGCAACACAACTAAGCTGTGACTGGAGCATGCTGCTGAAGGCATGCATGTTTAATGCACAGCTTGAACTATCAATGACACAGAGCACCAGGAAAAGCCAGTCTCTTGACTATGCCTAAGTGCAGGTTAGCAAAACTTGTCCTACAAGGAACTATAAAATATGGTTATAAAATGTGGAAAGTGCAAACTGTATTTAAAGGAGGCTTCAACTGCTGTATATCCTTTATCTTAACTTAGTAGCTGTTAAGACAAATGAATGCCTGTTTACAAGTCAGGTCCTGCTTATTTGGAGAGCAATGTCCATCTTAGATGTGGTACATCTTTCATAACTGTACTCTGTATTTTTGAATTTCTTATTGCATTTTGAACATATATATGGAGAGCGAGAGAGAGAAAGAAAGATTGATATAGATATGTGTGTGTGTGTGTGTGTGTGTGTGTGTGTGTGTGTGTGTGTGTGTGTGTGTGTGTGTGTATATATATATATATATATATATATATATACATACATATATATATATATATATATATATATATATATATATATATATATATATTTTAGATTTTATACTGACTTTTCTAATATACCTGGATTTACTATGTATTCTGAATTATTTTAGTTCTATGTAGCTGAAGATTTTCTGTCTGGAACTTCCCTGACAATAGGTAGTCTAGGCCCAGTTGGATATAAAATAAATAAATACTATAAAATGACAATGATTATTTTAACAGCAGCTGACCATTCCTAATGATGCAGGAGCCAGTGTGTGGGAATTACATTAACAATAAAGAAATGGCTTGAGTACTGTGAAAAATAATAAAAAAAAAATTATCTATGACTCAAAAGTCATCTATCTGTCTTCCTTTAATTCTCTTAATTGTGTAGATGAAGGATATGGTGAGATTGATGACAAGGACATTATAAAGATCAGAAAAATTAAATAAATTATTGAACCACCAAAAACGAATATTTTCAAAATCATATCTATCTGCAGAATGGATTCCAGTTGGGTCTTGCCAAGATGACTTCCAACTTAATTTCATATTAAAGGGAAAACCTGCCCATTGGATATTCTTTGCAAAGGCCAGCAATAATGAGTCTACATTCAGGCTTTAAGTTGCAACCCTGCATTGGCAATAACTGTCCCTCAGGGATAGGGGCAATATGTAAATGTTCTACCTTTCTCTGGATTATTCATATTTAAAAATATAAGGGCTAAAGACCTCATGGGAATGTATGGCTAGGATTCTGAAGATCCTCACAGATCAATAGCCTAAGTAAGTACCACCGAATCTATGAACCTATGACATTTCTGTATAATGTAACACATAATGGTGGGTAGATATTATTTCTCAGATGACAAAGACATTTACTGTTGTTTATTTGTGCTGCCCAAATAAGTAAAATGAAAATCAATAACTAATGGAGACTAAACATAAACATAAAACTTCATCATAAAATTGTAAATGTGAATCACTATTTGGAAAACACAAGTACACTAAGTGTGGACTTAACTGTAGGCATTTTCTTACAGTACCAAACATGGTTGCAGATTATGAAAACAGTCTTCTGTTGCCTTACAATATCACAGATATTCTGGAAAAAAATTCTGCTGTGTTTGCTGTCCTGCATGTTGTGATGAGTCATTCACAGTACAAACCATGAACCGTGACCACAGCAAAAATTGATGTATTACTAAAAATAGCTGAAGCAAAACTGTCATTCTCAGGATCCCATAGGCAACGGCTGGCAATCCGCATTCCCTGGTTGTTTATCTGGCCAAGAATTACAGAACACACCAGTTTATAGCGAGGTGGGATTAGGTCCTTAACTTTTCTACGTAAAATGTCTGACAGACTCTGAGCCATTTGCCCAGTGGTTGCTGGATTGTACTTTGTGTCAGCCAGATGTACAGCAAGGGCAGCTTCCAGACTTTTCTGAACTTTGTCAGCATCAAATCTGCAACCCTTGTCTGGCTTCATTTTGTAAGTATTTTCAAACTGTGGTTCCTTAGCAGGCTGATAAAGAGGAAGACCTGTGAAGCTTACCCTCCCATAATTCATCCAGGGTCCAATGGAGAGACGTCGACCCATTCCAGCAGCAATTGAAGCTCTCCGTGTAAAAGAAACATTTGGATTATTTGTGATTGAGTTTTTTCTTGACAGTTCACTTGGTCGACTCTCTGTATTCTTCAGAGGCAATAAAGGTTTGAGAGATAGGTCTACCGACTGTGAGCTCCGTCGAGTTGATATAGACCCTGCCCTTGGACGTGGCACAGAACTTTCTTCAGCTTGATTCTGATTAAACTGGGCAAGAGTCTCTTGTGAAAGTGGAAGTGGTTTTGATGCCATGATGGACTGGTGTCTAAATAATAATAAAAAAAAAAGATAAGTATGTTCTGTCTTACAAATTACATTGCAAAGAAATTTTCATTGTTGTCATTTCTCTGCTTAATATAGTATGTAATTAAAATTAGTTTTCTACAACTTGAAGTGTCAGTTAGTGAACAGTGCTGTGGGAGACATACTTGATTTTTAAGCTCAGTTTCTTATGAAGTTTTCAGAGTGATTTTTTTTATGGACTCCATTGCAAAAGCTCAGTACATTAGTGGCCATCACTTGGACATAAGATCACATAGCATTGACCTGACAGTGAATTAGCAACTATTGAAACTTGCCATTTCACTGTTAAATCATTTTTGTAAGGATGCTGAATACCTTGCACCTTCAACATGGGAGGGAGGTTGTGCCCATATAGCCCCCTGCTACTTAAATATATCCACTCGGAGGTCAATCTGCCTTGAAAGTGGATTTTCATAGATACTTCATTCTTAGATACAATCACACACTTGTGACCACAAATTAGATCACTAATCAGAAATGACTTGTACTTCAGTCTAAAATCCATTTTACATTGTCAGTGACTGACTTGCATCTTCATGGTCATTATGGCTATTTAGCTGCAATAATTCTTAATTAATTTTATATATCTATCTATCTATCTATATATATATATATAAATATATATATATATATATATATATATATATATATATATATATATATATATATATATATATATATATATATATATATATATATATATATATATATATTCTTCTAAAAGAAAAAAGAATTATTAGAACAAGAACATATGGCACATGTGGGAGGTTGTGAGATTTACTCATACTTTGCAAGCTTTGGTCAGGAGAGTGAAGCCAGAGTAGCCAAATGCTCTGGTGAAGTCCAGCAACATGTGCATATCCTCCATGCATTGTTAATGTGTGCTGCTTTTGTGTTAGCAACAAATCATGTTTAGGTGTGAGTAATACAAGTTGTATCTATATCTAAAACTATTTAGCTTGGTGTGGTTACACGAGTGAAGCCTAAGTGACCAAACCATGCCAGACCTGGTTAAGCCTGCATTAACCGCAGCATGATTTTATTTTGCATTAAATGTTTGCAGTATTTTACAAAAAAAAAATCTTACTTACTTTTTAAATAATGCTACTGTATGCTGGGACTTATTTGCCATCTGTCTTGATGTGTCTGTCCATGTGTAGAACAGCATGTATGGCTTATACAGCTGGTCTATTAAATGAAAGCATTTCTGTACTAGACTGCTGCTGAATGAGTATTTGTTGTTTTTGTGTATCCCAATGCCTATAAGTTTAACAGTTAGTAGCATATTATACAATTAAAGTAATAAACATCTTATCTAAAAAGTTAATCTTAAATCTGATTTTTTTTAGTTTTCTATGATTATTCTATAAATAGCAGAGTTAATGTACAAGTTCTTTTTCCTTTGAGTTTTGTGACTAGAGGCATGTGTCCACCAATCTATGTGAGGACACTGCTACATATAATAGGTTTAGTTCAGTTTATCTCATGCTTTTCATTTACTTAGTTTTGTTGCTTTTCCATTATGTGGCATGGGGAAAATGGTAGCCATAATTTTTCATGTTTTGGAAACCACATCTGTTTTCCAGGTGGCTACCAGGTTTTTGTATGGGGAATGTTTAGTTTACAACAGTGATGCTGTTTGGTCTTATCCAATCAGCATTTTTATTTTTTTATATTGTATAATAGTAATTAGGTAGCCCTGAATTGTTTTTCACTGATACAGATTTGAAGAGAATGCTAGTGATGTATTATCATGAATTATATAAATGTGATCTGTGTTTTTTTTTTTCATTTTTATGTAAGCACATATTGCCATCAATACAGCAGAGATGAAACAAAGAAAAGTGCAGTTTATATGGAAAGGTCAGGGTGACTGGTGTCTTCAAAGAAAGGGAGGGCTGCAGGAAGCAATTGAATAATAGGCTAGCAAATGTGAGGAACCAGAAGGCGAGGCAAAAATAATTTTAGCATACCACACTTTATTCAACGCTTTCATCCGAAGACTTCCTCAGAATATAGAATAAAAATTCACTCACATCAATCAAATAAATAGTCACATCAATAAAATCAATAATCAATTAACAGACATGGTGTAAACCATCATTTAGAAACCATATGTAGGTAAGAAAAAAAGAAAAGGAAAAGGGGGAAGGGGGGGAGAAAAAATAGGAAAAAACAAATATAGAGAACAAAAAAATGTACCATACTAATCTAAACTAAAATTGGGGTGCTTTTCGGCATCCCAAAAATTCATAAAGATCTGTTTAATCTGCCTTTTAGGCCAATTGTTTCATCATCACATTCTATTACTGAAGGTATAGCTTTATTGGTAGATGCTGCTCTAAACCCTTTAGTGCAGAATTTATCTTCCTATCTAAAGGACTCATGGGATTTTCTTAATAAGTTGAGAATTTTCTCAGAATCTATTGATTTGAATAAGTAGAATTTGTCATGTTTTCTGTTGACGTTGTTTCTTTATTTACTTGTATCCCTCATGAAGGGGGATTAGAAGCTGTCTGTAGTTATTTAACAACTTATTCTAAAATGAAAACAGGGAATGTTTCCTTAGTTTGTAATTTAATTGACATTATTTTGAATAATAATTTTTTTTATATTTGACAACACCTATTATAAACAAAAGAGGGGGTAGCCATGGGTTCTGCGGCTGCTTCTGCATATGCCATCATAGTTATGTCTTGGTGGGAGACCAATTTTTTGGTCAAAATACAAGAAAAATTAAAAATTTTGTTTTACTGTAGGTTTGTTGATGATCTCTTTTTAATTATACAGGGCAACCGGGATTTGTTAGATTCTTTCTTGGTTGATCTTAATAGATCATCAGATTTTTTAAAATTTGTTCTTAGTGAAGGGAAATTCCCAGTTAACTTCTTGGATGTCAGTCTTTGGTGGGACTATCAGGTAAACAAATTTCAAAGTTTAGTTTGCAGAAAAAAGACTTTCACCAATGGCTATTTACATTTTAATAGTAACCATCCTAAGTATGTAAAGAAAAATATACCTAAAGGACAGTTTATTAGAGCCTGTTGTATGACCACTAGGGACAATGATTTGATAAAGGAATTTGAAGTAATCAAATCTATGTTCATCAATAGGGGCTATGACCCCGTTTTTTTGAATGAACTTAGTAGGGAGATTTTGAGCAAACAAGACTCTCTTTATCCGGCAATTTTAAAGACAACATTAAAGAATATTGTAGGAAGTAACAATAGGGATGTTAATGGAAAAAGTTCTTTTGATGTAGTTTGTTCATTAGATAGGATGGTTGATTATTATAATATTAAGAATATTTTGGAGAAGAATTGGTGTATTTTAAAAGGTAATTCTGATTTGTTTAAGACATTAAGTGACCAACCAAAATGTGTTTTTAGAAATCATTTTAATTTTAAAAGGTTATTAAAAAAATCAGATCCAAAATTTAATAGTTCTTTGAAAAATAAAAAGGGTATGTTTCGTTGTGAAAAATGTCATTTTTGTAGGTTCATATCCGAGTGGCCTTTTATCATGTTGGAACATCTTAACACCACTTTTGAAGTTCCTGGTTTTGTTAATTGTTCCACCAAAGGGGTTGCATATATTATCATGTGTAGTGGCTGTTCGGCATTCTATATTGGTATGACTACCCGAAGATTAAGGGAACGTATAAGGGAACATAATTATAGTATTAGAGTTAAGGATTCTAAGAACGCACTTTTTCGTCATACTCTTGAGTGTGAAAAATATAAAAAAAATATTTTTTCCATCTTAGAAGTTTGCAACACAGACATTAGGGGTGGGGATTTTAAGAATTTTTTAGAGCAAAGAGAAACCATGTGGCAAATTAGACTTTTTTCTGACAAGAAATCTGGATTAAATGAAGCTATTAATATTAAATGTTTTTTAAGGTATAGGAAATTAAAATTAAACAAGGGCCTGGATTTACAGGCATATCTTGATTAGTATGGTACATTTTTTTGTTCTCTATATTTGTTTTTTCCTATTTTTTCTTTTACCCCCTTCCCCCTTTTCCTTTTCTTTTCTTTTTTTCTTACCTACATATGGTTTCTAAATGATGGTTTACACCATGTCTGTTAATTGATTATTGATTTTATTGATGTGACTATTTATTTGATTGATGTGAGTGAATTTTTATTCTGTATTCTGAGGAAGTCTTCAGATGAAAGCATTGAATAAAGTGTAGTACGCTAAAATTATTTTTGCCTCGCCATCTGGTTCCTGACATTTGCTGGTATTTTTTTCTCTTTCTGGTTGGTCTGCATCTTTTTGTTTGTGAATAATAGGCTAATAGAAATGGGGTGGAGCTGTATCACAGCAGGACAATAGCTATTAACTATTATCAAACATTGATGAGGGTCATTCACTTTCATCCACAGACTGCCTTCATGGACTACATATATTTGTTCTCCCTGCACCTCCCCAGTGTTTTCTGCACCCTCACCATCCTAACCCCATAACCCCCAGAATAATTATTTCCTTTTTTATTTTGCATGGTTTGTCACAGTTTGTCTTCCTTTTGATCTGCTTCTTCTATCCTTTTAACACACTCTAACCAGTTAAGACCCCACTGGAATAGTTGTAGAGGAAGTCAACGAATAAAGTCTGGGGTCTTGGGACCAGAAATCATACATCTAGATGCTCTTAGCTTTTTTATAGTTTTTTTTCATGCAATGGTGATCTGAACAAAAAGTATAAGTAAAGTAAGAAAATCAGTTTTATTTTTTTCCCTTCAAGGAGAAATAAGTTATATCAAAAGCTCAATGTTCAAAGCTAACAAAATAGTAGTTCCTAATAAAGTGAGAAGACCACGACTTGCAAGGATATATAAATCCTTAGTGGGAATACTGTTTCCCAACCTCTCCAGAAAAAGATAGTTATCTTCTGTCTGCCCTCTGATGTTACATTGGGATGAAAATAAAAATCGCAAATGGCCTCAGACATACATTATACACCTGAGGTATTGGGAGAGGAAACCAGAGAACCTGAATAAATCCTACAGACAGACAGGAAGTACATGCAGACTCTGCACAGCAAGAATCACAGTCAAAAACTCAATCAGAGAAGCAAATGCTGTCAGGCGGTTAAGACAGCAGTGCTACTTCCTAGACCACTGTGTCAGTGATTAGCTGCTATGATACGTATCCTTCCCAAACTTCCACAGCCCAACCATTAATCCCTGTTCTGAGCAATTAGTCCATGTGCCAAGCAAGTAAAGCCACATTTATTGACTGTGTATACTTTAGATGTCAGATTGTAACAAAACAAAATTCCTAACAACTGCCCACAACCACGACCATCAGTTGTATAACTGTGACTATACACTGCAGATGGATGACTGTGATCAAGCTAATGAATAAACACATAAATAACTGCCCATAAGGAATGTTCCTTCTCAGCTCACTGCTGCTAAAATATACCCCCAGATTTATTAAACTTCCATGCAGGACTAGTTTAGTCCTGCACAGAAGCACCTGTTTAGGAGCAGGATGGCAGCGCGCCATGCATAGTAATGAAGGCACGCTGGTCGAGCTCCTAGGCTTACATGGAGCATGTACAAGTGCAGGGGGGCGTGTCTGAGAGCAGAGCTCTCAGAATAAACACTCCCCTGCAATGTTGAACAGCAGAAGGTGTTAAGAAATGAGCGAGATCACTCACAGGTGTCCTCATATCCCCACCAACAGACCCCCATGTGTACAACAGCAACAGGACATATAAGTTAAAAATAAAAAAAAATCTATATCTTTTAAAACAGCGATTAAAGTTTACCATAGGTGCGCGGGTGTGCCCATCGCTTAGCTATGGTTAATGTAGCTGAAATAGCAAAAGGAGGATAAAAAGCAGGATATGTGCAAATGAAGCAGTACAGCAATATTGTAGTGGGCAGAGCGTTCGCCTCACGAGCAGTCAATCCTGGTTTGAGTCCCACTGTAGTACATTCCATTTCCATGTCAAATCACTGTTATGATCAATACATTTAGTTGTATAACCTAATAAATAACATATATGTGTGAACTGGAGTAGTAAGCTGTGTAATGAATGACAACCCCATACACTTGCCAAATTCACCACCTCCCCAAGAACCAGTAGACTATTACTGTCTAAAATATAGCAGTAGTGAGGATAAATAAGCACGACTAAGCAGGTGCAAGTCTGTTTGCATGATGGGAAGCAGTGCTTACACAGACTAAGCAATAGTGAGGCTAACCATGTGTAAGTGGATGTCACCAGACATTAGCAGTGCTTACTGTCATGCAAACCAACTGACAACTGCATAAAAGTGGTTCAACCACTCCGCATCCAACGGGCCTCATTCTGGCCAGCAACAAACTAAACAGTCCCTGCAAGGCTCGAAGCCAGGAGCCTGCCACACCATAGGCAATGTGATTTACCACTAAGCCACCGCAGATATACATAACCCTGACGTTTCCACAAACATAGCATCTAGCAATACCATTCAACATTACAGGGCATGTAGCTAAATATGTAGATGTATGTGTGTGTGTAAATATATCTTTAACTAAAAAGATATATAGCTCTCCCTCTCTGTATTATATATGTATACATATATAGACATATATATATCTATATATATATATATATATATATATATATATATATATATATATATATATATAAATATCCACATATAGATATATACATATGCAGACATCCATACATCTATATGTCGTTAGATATATATACAGCAATATATATATATATATATATATGTATATATATATATATATATATATATATATATATATATATATATATATATATATGCATGTGTGTGTGTGTGTGTGTGTGTGTGTGTGTGTGTGTGTGTGTGTATATATATATATACGCAGATATATATCTATGATATGATATAGCACATAAGACTGACATATATGATCACAGGCATAGCCAATGGGGGTGAGGGGCCCAATCAACATGCATGTAACATGTACCGTTACCCCCCCCCCCAGCCAAACAGGTGAAACATACAAACAAACACACAAACAAAGCAAACAAACCACTGTTTCCCAAACTACAGGCAGGATACAACCAATGGGGGAAACACTGTGGACCCGCTAAGTCTAATCTAGAAACAAAGACTGGAACGTCCCTTGTGGGACAACCCAAAAATTCTTGGGTATTTGAATTCCTGTCATTACACTGACTCATCAAGGCAGGGCATGTATGTACTCAGACTACAAGGTTGGGAAAGCCTGATGATTAATGAGTCGAGACAACGTACGTGATGGGTCCCGAGAAGTGGAGAGTGGGCAGTGTGTAGTAGTGGGGTTAGACCTGACCTGCACCCAGAGAAAGGATGAGTGCTGCAGAGGAGGAGTGGGTGGGGGACTATGGGTATGAAATAATGGGCCGAGGCATGCAGGTGTTGGCTGGAGCGGTTCTAATCAGACTGCCTCGTGGATGTAAGCAACAGTGTGAATTGGGCAGAGCAGTCATCTAATGAGCAGGCATTCCCGGTACAAGTCCCACTGCAGCACAGTCTATTTTAGATGGCAAAGCACTTTATAACTAATTTTGTTGTTGCAAACCCACTAAATAACACCAAATAACACATGGTTGCAGCTCCCCACTGTAGGCATGTAATCCGTTTTAACTGGCATCACAACTTATTATTGTTGTCCTCACCCCCACCCAGAGGTGTGAGTGTCCAAATCTACCTCCAAATTCAGTGTATATGCACAGCTGTTGCTGCAGAAGAAATGGCCAGCTGTGGACCTTCCCTTCAGACTTCCTGCACATCCCTGGCTATTTCCCATGCTGTCTTTCCCTCTTTGTGCCCCTTTAACACCACTTACCTATCATCCCCTTTTTAGGTGACACCCTCTTCCCCAACTATAGTGGCAGAATCTGGAACTCCCTACCCACATCTATTTCCGCAGCTGTCTCAAAGGACACATGTAAAAAACACTTGAAGGAACACCTCAAGCACACTTGGATCAGCACATGCTTACCACCTGGCTAAACCCCCCCCCCCCGCCTTACACTCTATAACCCTACATCAACTACTGAAACTAACACTTTTTTCCTGCTTCTCATACATATCCCAACATCCGTTAAACCTTCCCTATTGCTCCCCTACCAAGTATTCCCACAACCTACTATACAGTTACAATGTCCCCCCTCTACCTACCTACCTACCCCTTCACTATTCTCTTCTACTCTACCACACAGGTATGGAATAACTAAACCTAACCTGAATACCTGAGTGTAACCTATCCAGAGCTGTTAAACTGGAATCTAACTTCACCTTAAACTGACCTTTGTCAACAGTCATAAATTACATGTAAACTTGAACTAAGCATGAATAATACCTAAATGTTAACATAAGCTAAGCATGAATAATATGTTACTTAGCTATGTTAAGTCTGTTACTCTCTGTGAATATGAACACCTCTGTATTACTTGTAATGATTAGCTGAGTTTTACTGTGGAGCTCTACTCCCCGGGCCTTCGCTGAAAATGGACAAGCATCCAGTTGAATTTTCCCGGTCAACAAATGTAAAATAAATAAATAAAGTAGCGTGGGGGTAAGCGGGAGTAAGCACTTTTAAGCAGAAGAAAGCGGGTTTAAGCCTGCTTGCTTGGCGGTAAGCAATGCCTACACTGGTTAAGGAAATGTAGAAGCTAACTCAGTGTAAGACTCCGTAACCTGAAGTTAGCATTGCTTACCCTTGTGCAAACCTGCTTACAATTGCTCAAAAGTGCCTTAGTCACTCTGTAGCCAACAGCTCTCATCCTGCCCAGCAACAAAATAATCTGCACTCCCAAGTTGCAACTCGCAGGCCCTGCACATTATAGTCAAAGTGAGTTACCACTAAGCCATGGCAAATACACATACAGCTGCTGTTATCACAAACATATCATCCAGCACAGTCATTCAACAGTATAGGAAATGTATGTAATTATGTAGATTAATACGAGCAACCATATGCACATTGCTCAAATACAGTATTTTGAGCAGTCTATGTGTATCATAAAAACAGTGCCTGTTCAGTCATACTGTGAGAACAGTAGTCTTGCATAATACTTAAGAGAATAATAAAAAAATGGTGCACATCGAGGGGGCATGCTTCATGCACAGAATGTCAAACCTGGGACGTTGGTTCCGTGGAACCAAGAAATGAGGCTGGCTGGGTGTGTGAGCAAACCACTGCTTCTCAAGCCCCTGGCAGGATGCTACCAGTGGGAGAAACAGTGTAGACCAGCTAAGTCTAATCATGACACAAAAACAGGTCCATCTCTGGCGGGTGGTATGGCTGGGCTAGCAACTGGAGAATGGATGGTTGCTGTGTATGTGGAGCTCGGGGGGAGGGGGAAGGAACCATGGGTATGCAAATGAAGCAGCACAGCAGTAGTGTAGTGGGCAGAGCATCCACCTAATGAGCAAGCATTCCTGGTTCGAGTACCACTGTAGCACAGTCTAGTTTACATGGCAAAGCATGTTATAACCAATACTTTTGTTGCAAAACCCACTAAATAACACACACACACACACACACATATATATATATATATATATATATATATATATATATAAACTGGAGTACTGCAAGAAATGTACATGTGAAGTATCAGTGTCAGACTGAATAAGGCACTAGTAAGCAGGTTTAAGCACAAATAAGCAATAGTAAGTGTATTTAAGCACTAGTAAGTGAGCTTAAGCCCGTTTGCATGGCGGCAAGCAATGACTACACTGGTTAAGCAAATCTGAAGCTAACACCCTGTAAGCAGATGTAACAGCAGGTTAGCAGTGCTTACCTCCATGCAAATCTGCTAACAACTGACTAAACATGTCTTAACCACTCTGTATTCAATGGCCCTTGTTCTGCCCAGCAACAAAATAAACGGCCTCTGCTAGGCTCAAACACTGCTATATGATACTGATGTATTAAAAACATATCAACCAGCCCAGTCATTCAACAGTACAGAGAATGTATTCCAACATGTAAATGTATTTGTGTGAGTAAATATAGCAATATCTAAACAGATACAACATATCAATAAATTTAGATATCTATCTATATATATATATATATATATATATATATATATATATATATATATATATATATATATATATATCCATAGAAATACTGGATATATATGGATATATATATATATAGCCACACATCTGTAGATAGCAATGGCAGATTGACAAATACAAATATGTCCACATGCACGGTTAATGGGGTTGAGACAGCCCAAACAATATACATAATGTACGAATATATATATATATATATATATATATATATATATATATATATATATATATAGATAGATAGATATACATGTGACTAGACAGACACACACAGAGATATGTACAGTAAGATACATATGTAGAAGGTGCACATAATATGGAACAGCCACCATGCCTACAGTTAATACATTAACAAGTGGACACTGTATGGCCCACCCATACAAATTACAATTGTTGCCTACAACATATGCCCACAGAGAGGTCATAGGATAAAACACCACACACAGGTTTGCAGAAATGGATAACCTTTATTTGTGTACTATTACAGTTTTATATGCCATGTATTATAGCTGTTCAGACACTGACATTCATATAAACAGAGTAATGTAACTGTGAAACAGTTATACTTGTACACTAGTCTGTAAAGGTTCACAACTGTTGCTGTGCAGGCCAAGCCCTTCATATTGTAAAATAGTAAAGACAGACTGGGCCACAGGATACCAAACTATCAACAGTAAGTAATGCAGGTGTATAGTTCAGCAGCCTCTAGCTACACTCTGTACAAAAGCACTAGGTGGTAAAGACTTCAGTTGACCTAATGGTATGTAACTGTTACATAACAAGGCATAACTGACACCATCACAAGCACACTGACAAACAGAGCAGTCTGTATGGCAGGAGGCAGTAGGCCTGCATTAACCCAATTTATGTAAGTAATATAAATACAGGTGAAGTGCATGGCACTGTACATCTAGATACCTTAAGACAGCTCACCCCTGATACCCCCACATTTTGTAACAGCCTATGTCATTTATGGTGCCTCCCCCCTAAACTCAATAATACAGGGCCATATACCACTGTTACATACACTGGCCTCTGGAGTGCATAAGGGCACACATGTATTGTGTAGGTGAAGCCCACACATATATAGCCTCAGCCCCACCATATGCGTGGGGGATACAACAGCAGTGGACTGATGGCAGCAATGGCAGTGTGATATACTCACAGCCCACTTACAGAACAACCCCTGACAGCATGTCATATGTGCAAAGCTTGGTATATAGATGGAGAACAGAGGCTGGAACACAGGTCCATATGTGGAAAACTGTTACCATATACTAAGCAAGTTGCTGGTGTCATAGGATAGTCTGCAGCATACCCTTAGTCAGGAAATTAAGGTTAGAAACATAAATGGATGTAGCCATGTACTGATAGCACTCAACACACAGACTGCCAGTGAAATATCAGACACAGCACTTGTTTGGAGGACAGACAAAACATGATAAGGAAACCTCTGGCCACCAAGAGGATAGGCCCACAGGTGAGAGCTATGCAGAAAGACTGCATTCCAAGGTAAACTAGTATGTACACACACACCCTGTAACACCAGTACTATACAAAGCATAACACAACTTTACTCACACTCTGTCTGTAGTTCTCGAACCTCCTACAAATATGTAGCTGGCCTGAGTATGCCAGTTCTCCTGTAAGAGTTATTGCTACCTACTGTCTGTAACACTGATGCCCATACACAGAAAGGATGTTCATTACACAGGAAAGATAATGGGACCACGCCCACATGATGTGGGAATTTATAGTAGGTGGTTGCCATGACAGTGGTAACTGGAGGTACTACACAGCAAGCTGCATGCAGTTAGCAAGTGGAGGACACTGATTGGTGCAGAGGCCATCACCTGATCATGTCCATCACCCACTAAAGCCAGGCTGGAATCTTTTCAAAGCAGCTCAGTCCATTTACTGGAGAGAGAGAGAGAGAGAGAGAAAGAGAGGGGAAGAGAAAAAAAAAGACTAAGCTCTTCAAACAAAAAGCTGACGTCACAGGCATTTAGACAGCTGTCATTCAACAAGACATCATTCCCACAATAGGTATGTGAGGTATATATACATGTAATAGAATGTAGTATCTGGTCCATCATAATGGGATAGATGATGTGAAATGATCTACATGTACCATCAGGTGTTGATGTGATGATGTTCAGCTGAACAACTGCTATGGACAATAGTGTCTGTCCCTGTGTGTAGTGGTCCATAGCCATTAACTGTGCAGGTCAGCAGTGACAGACAAGATGTAAGCCATCATAGTGTGTGTAGTGTAATTGGAAATATGTATATTACGTGGCCAATTGCTGGTGGTGGAAGTAATGCCATTATGATGGACATGTGGGAGCCATGGCCCAACACTGGCAGGATACTCAGGTGAATCTGTAATGTAGCATGCCGGAATGCCATAGGTGTATAATAGGGTACCTGCAATTGACTCCTACATATACCCCCCATGTCAGGCCATGTCCATATGTGGCACCTGTCTGTGTTGTAGCAAGACAGAACAGTGCAGCTGTGCAGGAAGGTGTTGTGAGACTGTGGCGCTGATGTCTGAATGTACCCCACATAATGGTATGCATATGTGTACATATGTCACATATATAATATTTAAAGATATATATGTATATCAGCATGTATGTCCAGAAATATACATATGCCCATGTGTAGACATATATATGTGCACATATATATGAAGTCACATATATCTACACACATATAGATAAATATCGATATGCAAATGTCTACATCTGTACAAACACACACACAAACAGATTATGTATGGTAAGACATGTCCCCTATATCACTACCACAATATGTGCTATGTGTGAGGCAGCAGCACACATAGCAATACAGACAGATATCTACAGCTGGCAGTGTGTGCACCATGGATGGGTATGTCGCATGTTAGTCCCGTCCTAGCACCACAATGCCCCTGCCTGTGAAGTATGCAATGGGACTATGGGGAAGTATAGCAGATACACATGTTGAGGTGGTCAGGATTGGTAGCTATAGAGGACAGTCTACAGGGGTGGTATGTGACACATGTGGTGGGTAAACATCATGGATGGTGTGTGTGGTCTGTGATGTGGACGCAATATGGGCACAATGGGAACAAGGCTCCCACCAACTCCCACTCACAACAGCAGTCCATGTCCTGAAGGTGCCAGGTCTGGTGGCTGAGCAGGAGGGGCATGTTGGCCATGTGAATGTGTACTGGGTGCCTCAGAAGGATGTACCACATCCATCATGTGTCTGTGGAGCCTGGTATGGAACAGACCCTAGACCTGAGCTCAAGGGACAAGGACATGCTGGTGTGTGCCCAAGGAGGGTGGGCCAACATCCCCTGGGTGGTTCCACCTGATGGAATGGCTGTAACAGTACACAAAGAGGCCCCAGGTTGGCACACACATGTGATGTGGCCAGGTATCCTGGTCAGATGGGTGTGGAGAGGTGGATCATCTGGCCAATGGAACATATACATGTTATTGTGTCACTGTCATAGTACATATGTTGGTAGTAATAGTCTACACAATCCTGGTACATGTCCAACAGCATGCATAGAACCCCCCTATAACACAGACTGCCAGATGTGCAGCAATCTCAGAGCAGACATACCACTGGTATATATGTAACCATAGTGGCCATGACAATGGCATGCAAGTGAATAGTCTGTAACAGGCTGGCAATGTTAGTGTCCACACAGGGGACATGGCTACAATCACATAGCAGAAGATGTGGTACACTACACAATCTGTCCAAATGATAGTTAAGCTGTAGCCATACCTAATGAGTTGTGTGTATAGTCTGTTGAAGCTGATATGGTGGGGGGGGGGGTGACAGAGATGTGTATTATGAACTGTGGTAACCTTGCCATATGAGTCGCTCAGGTCTGTTCCCATCTTCATGTTTTTCAGGCACAATGGCACACATCCAGCTCCCAGCATATTCCGCAGAGGAGAACAATGTAATAATAAACCACATGTTACTGCACTACCAGGTCCTGTTTGACAGGACAGCACAGGAACAGCAGGAGTGGACCACCCTGTGGAACGATCTCGTCCACAAAGTCAATGATGTTGGCCTGCATAACTGCAGTTATGAGCAGGTCCGGCATCATTGCAGTGACCTGCTTCTCAATGCCCATCGCTGTGCTGCCGCAGTCCGGGGGATCACCTTGCTATGGGGGGGCATGCCCTCTATCCCCCCTGACACATGTGGAGGAGCGCCTGGCCAGCCTCGTGGCACTTGCCCATCCTGAACACCATCAACCACTGGACCCCACAGATGACGAGCGTGCAGATAAGGACACAAGGCACATCAGCAGTCCACTGTTGTGTAAATATCCACAGTGGTACATGTAGATCATACATATCTGATGTGTTATACAAATATTGTGTTGCTGCATTGTAGTGATAAATAGATGTCCAGATGTGGTAGTATTGTGTGAATTTACAGTAGATGTATGGTAGTACTGCACCCAGCCTGTAGCAGTGCCACAAGTGTGGGCACTGACATTGCATCTCTCACCCACTTATGTAGGTCATTCCAGGGTAACAGCAAGGCAGCAGCCTGAAGCCGGTGAGTATGTCTTATGCAGATGCATGCCAACACACCGGACATGTAATGGTGATATAATATTCCATACACACATCTACCATACCTACCTACCCTGAATGCATGTTGTACATGTGCATGTATTGTTGCTGTGAAATGCATGGTCTCACAGGGGCAAATATGATGGGGTATTGAAAGGGTATGTCACACACCTGCATAACAACTAACATCCTGTCATTGCAGAATGTGTCCACAGGGGGTAACATACTGTTGGTAGACATGGCCTACAATAGCGACATGTTCTGGACAACACCCATATACAGTGCAAGACCAGTGTACATACCTGTAGGGCAACGCCAACTGCTGCTGAGATACACTATGGCATTCAGCATTACACTAGTCCACATTATCAGCTGGGTCTAAGCTGTAACATGTGGTGTGCAATGTATGGGACACTGCACGCTGACACATATGTGTAGGGTTTACCTGTCATGCATCTGCATAAATGCTGAGGGGGGTGTCAGCATGAAACACCAGTTCACTGCAGCAGGGATCCTAAGGATGGTAGGAATGGCTCTATCTGCATATAGCCAGGTCCAGGACCTGTGGCAGCTGTAACCCTACCCACACTGCAATAGTGAAGGCATTGTGTGAACACCATGGGATGTGCATTAGTGGACTTTGCAATCATGCAGAATAGAGGGACATGTGTAGGGTAGGCTGAAAATACATTGGCAGTTGCGGAAGGCCCACGCTGGTATACCCTGCCATAAGCAGTGACTGCTGTAGTACACACAACAAAAGGTGTGATAAACCATCATGATTAGGGTGTGCACACACATCCCCACATGGTGTGTATGCATTGCTGTCAGCAGCCGCACACCTACCACAATCTGTAGACACTGCATGTGAATGTACAGGACATATGTTACATACCAGGTGTGTGTACAGCTAAGATCTGCAGTGCTGTGATCCCATACCAGATCACGGGTGTGTGTAAAAGCAATAAAGGTGTGCACACCCCCCATAGCCACAGTATGCTCTGATGGTTGTCAGTGTAAGCATTTCTGCAGTGGCCATACATGGTCTGTTGATGTTGACAGCTGTAAATCAGGCATCATGGATTCACCAATGACAACAGTCCACATATCATCCCAAGTATGTGTTGCTGAAGCACATAGGGGCTGTGAGAGGTACAGCTGGCATAACTGACATGGTATTACACATTCCACAATGGGTTGGACACCTGTGAGTTGTGGGGTACAGTATATGGCAGGGTGATGAACAGGTGCACAGCAATAATGTGTACATGGGTGCAGAGGTATCCAGGGGAAGCGGCATCACCTAGTCACAGCATGTGCATCATACACATGTATACCACTGTTAGCATGGTGTGAGTATAGCTGAACTGCATGCTGTTCTGTAACATATGTTCTGCATGTTGGCAGATGGGTAATTGGAGGACTGTGTGTATGATCTTTGTGCATCCTCACCGGTGTGTGTGTGTGTGTGTGTGTGTGTGTGTGTGTGTGTGTGTGTGTGTGTGTGTGTGTGTGTGTGTGTGTGTGTGTGTGTGTGCATCCTGGTGGTTAGTTAATTTGCCTGCATGGTCACTCATGCGAAGTGGTGGGAGGTAGATGCATGTATGATGCGTGTGTGCATGTGTGTGTTTGTGTGTGTGGCCATGTATGCACATGTGTGATTGTGGGGTGTTCATATGGTTGAACCCCCCTTTGGGACCATACAGTACATGGACATGGAGTGCCACATTGCACACCAGGAATACCTGTCATGTACTCACAGGTTAGCAACTAGCTTAATATGGCCTGTAGCTTGGATCAGGCATCCAGAGGGAAGGTAGACCCCAGGTACACACACTTAATATTGCTGTCAGTGGAGAGGTCACCTACAACCCACATATACAGCTCTACAGATGCACTGGGGAGTAATAGTCAACACCAGGGAGTGTATCCATATATTACAGCTGACACTTGATGGGCCGACGGAGCAGCAAATCCGGCATGTACTGAGCATTGCATACACATGACACACCAGTGGGAGCTATTATGGCTACAACATAGTAGCTCACACTTATAGGGTCCATGCACATCATTCCGGCCATACAGAGGGTGCATACTGAATGACAGCATTGAGGCCATGTTACTCCACTACACACAGGTTAGACAGGTAATATAGCAACATGCCTTGTATTGTGGCCACTCGTGTAGGCATTTAGAGGACTGCGATGTTAATGAGTGGTAGCAATGTTTGTATGTTAACAAGTGTGATGCAGGATGGGGTAACACATGGACATATACATTGGGCTGTCTGTAAAGGCATGGACAGGTAGGTAGTACGGAGATGTGTGTGTGTGTGTGTGTGTGTGTGTGTGTGTGTGTGTGTGTGTGTGTGTGTGTGTGTGTGTGTGTGTGTACATGTACTGTTAAGTAATGCTGTACAGGTTTTAAAGTGCGGTTATTGTTTTCCCCTACAGGTGGCGATGTGGGTCAGGATCCCTCCTGCACCCAGTCTGAAGTAGGTGTCCATACAGACACCGATGATGATGATGATAATGGGGAGGCACAGGTGGGGTTGTCAGGGGCCGACACTGCGCCAACATTTGACATCCCCCTTTTAGCCACCCCACCCCCACACACAGATACAGTGCCTATACACACCCCAGCACCAGTGGCCATAGCAGAGGGACAGCTGGTGTTCAGTGGCAGTGCACGGTAAAGTGTGGAAACCATGCCTACTGTGTCCAGTCACAGCAGGCATAGCCAGATGTCCAGCAGGCTGCCACATAGGTGGATGTCCTAGGATGCTCGTGGTAGGGCTGCTGGACATCATGCCCCTGGCATAGGCAACATAGCTGCAACCAGCAGACACATGTTTCAGGCTGTAATGGTGGTGTAGGCACTTATTGAGCATTACACCAGACAAAGCCTTAGGCTGCAGAGGGCTGCACTTGCTACTGTAGGTGACAACCTCCATGAAGTGGCGGCTGCAATCCATGTTTCTAATGAGCAAATTGGATAAACAGCATGATAAGCTGATGGCCCTCATCAGCCGTGGTGTATCCGTGCTTCGACATGTGGTGGGGATGCGGTGACACCTGAGTGGACGTGGCCCAGTAACACCAACAGCTGGCACTCAGCATCCATAAATACCTGTGTAGGTCAGCCACAAGGCAGAACTGTGTGCACACATACCCACACACTATGCAAGCACACCTAGGGCACGTCATACCTACACATACCACATCACATCAGCCAGCATCCCAGAATACACCCCTCATCCACACACATGGTGTCAAATGTATGGCCCAGCCTCGGCCTCTGGCAGACCAATACCACACCCTGTGCATATGATGATACCTATGCCCCATCCCTGTCATCCATACCATCGATGCAGGGACAGGCTGATATGGTTCTGATGCACAGGGTGACTGTACACCAGTGTACCAGAGTCCTGCAGTGTAACATCTTGTAGGGTGTAGAGTGTGAGACATAATTTTCAGGTAGTGTAGCCATCCAGCAATGATGCCTTCTAGCTGTTAGTAACACTGCTTGGTTGTGGCCCCTAAACTGATATGCAAGTGTGTTGTAGGTGTAGATGTGTCAGCATGAGGATGGTCTGCAGTCATATTACACAATAGGGTATGTCACTGTTCTGACACCATGGAAGTGACATACCTGGGGTACAGTTGAACACATTTCACAGGTTACTATACCAGGTATTGCTTGTGCCACATGGACAGGTGGCCCGCTGAGGCATGTATACCCTGCAACCTGATGTAGACCCATCCACATATACGCACACTGTTACTTGCCAACACTGGGACTAGACCCCTACCTAGCAATTTCATGGTACTGATGTGTGTGGCCTACATTGCACAAACACTGCCTTAACCACTCTGTATCCAACACACCTTGTTCACGCCAGCAACAAATTGAGCAGCCCTTGCAGGTCCTGGACTCAGGGCCTATTTCACTGAAGTCACAACACATGACCACTAGGCCATGACCACTGTGGGGACAGCTGTTGTGTTACCAATATAGATGTCATTACCCAAATTGAGTGGTATTGAACACTTGCCTTTATGTCCTAGAGTGTGTAGTCCTTGTCATTAATATGACTGTTTCATCACATATGTTGTTTTATCATAATGTACACATAGCAGATACATACGGTGGGATACATGTGGGAGGGTATATACAACCGTGACATTTACTCAAGACAGGTATATGGTTGTATATATATAGGTGTATAAATGTCTACATGTACATACACAAGTATAAACATACATACTTCTGTATACACATCTATATAGTGCTACATATATATAGTTATATGTACACCTCTTTGTATGTACATATGTGTACATATCTATACATCTATGTATCTATACATATGTCACTAAAAAACTTTTCACTGTCAGCCGAAGAGAGAGCCAGTATAAGCAAGGCAAATGTAGAAATGAAACCAGGTTCTCTCACCACAGGAAAACGTAACCAACCAAGTAAACAGTCAAACAGTCACAGATGAAATTTCTTGCAGTGAATCATCAGACATGATGATGAAGTAACTAATAAATATTGGTTTTCTACATTTATATTCTGCCTTCGTGTCGATATTCATAGAAGTTTTTCCATTTGATGTGGATTCACTGCAAGAAATTTCATCTGTGACTGTTTGACTGTTCACTTGGTTGGTTACGTTTTCCTGTGGTGAGAGAACCTGGTTTCATCTCTACTATCTATACATATGTGTATATATAGGTATACTTATATGTACATATAGATATGTGTGTATAGCTATATATGTATGCACATTATGTGTACAGATATGCCTAGTTATGTTGTTAATTTTATATATATATATATATATATATAGATATCTATGACGATATGTGCATACATATCTATACTGATATACCTACTACTGTTGATATATCTGTAGTGATCCATACGTTTATGTGCATATATATCACTATCTGCATATGTGTAGACATATATTGCTCTGTATATGTATATATCTGGGTGTGCATATGTATATCTATGTACATATACATACCCATCTATATATATGTTGATATGTATATGTGTAATCATATATATATATCTATATCTACAAATATATATATATATATATATATATATATATGATTATATGTACAGATGTTCTCACCATATGTCCTGGACATGGAGTGTAGACCAACCCCAGGGCTTATAGTCCCAACGATGTAATGCAAGTGGATGTCAGGTATGTATAGCAGGTATATTGGTAGACTATTGCTACTGTAATTGGGATTGTATTCACAGACATGGTGTGTGTGGGAGGTTACATCTGCTTTCCACAAGTGTGCCATTGGCTACTGACAGACATCCTAAGGACATCCTGGTAAAGTACCACTGATAGCACGTAATGCCCCTGTGGACTGCAGCACAGATATTGGCCAATTTATGTGGACATTCTGAAACACTCTTTACAGTCCAAAGGTATACACAGAACCCTTTAGTGCTAAACATGTGTACCGTACATGACAATATGGATATTAACAGCCATGTAGATGGGTATAACACACAATGACTGGTATACATATGCCACCATAGGTTATGCATTCACACACCTCTGTCTGGCCTGACACATAATAACTGCTGGTACAGGGGTGCCATGGCCACATACTACCCATTAGATAGTGACAACATCCCACTGCCCTGTCTGACATACATGACTGTTGAGGAAGGCCCGTCAGCAGTACATCCAGCAAGTATCCCCACATGATATTTCACTGGATAGTTACACTATGCTGCTACACATGTAACAATGCACTGTGCAGGCTACAGGCAGACTGGCACAACACTGGCCAACATCTCCTATGGAGGAATGCACATGTACCTGCATATAAAGCAGGCTCTGCAGGCATGTCACACCACAGGGTAAGATACACCTGTGTGAAGGTGCATAACCACATCCAATGTGAACACAGCCACAGCCACATATGGTAAGCTAGCATAAAAGTACAGTATATGGACTATCTGTTCAACACCATTGTCATATGTGCCACTCACAGACTAACCCTACATATACTGGGCTGCTACACGGTGTGGTCTGCTGTCTGTCTGTGGTATGGGACATGTGTGTGTATAGCCCTACAAACATGTAAACCAATATGGTAACATACAGGCGAGCAGCATGTAACATCAGATAGGACAGGATCTATAACAATGACATCTACCACAGTCTGTACACAGGCTAAAGAACATGTTCACAATACACACACTGTCTACATTCACCATAGTTACACAGACCTCAGTACGGTACAAACGATCATGGAATGTCCTGGTAATGTCGTCAAATATTACCCGTACTGTATTAATGTGTAGCAGTCTGATATCGCCCTGACTTGCTATCAGATATGATGATACTAATGATAGTGTACAGCACATATGCACCTCTTAATGCATGACATATGTACAAAGGTTGACAGAGTTGTGGCTGGAAGCACATGCACAGGGCCAGTATTGACATGTTGCTGTGATAACCTCATACATGTACTGTTGTAACAAGGTTTGGGGCAACATGTGTTGTATGAGGGATATGAAGTCAGTAACTGTCAGAGCTTTCACCAGCTACAGACTGCAATCCTCACACTACCTTCTGCAGTTCACAGATACATGCTCAGTGGGTAACACATGACACCAAGGGCACAACACACTGCCCAGTCTCAGACGACCCTGCAGATGTGGATTCCTCATAAACATAGTACTGACATGGCAGGTATTACAACATGTAGGACAGCCATATCCACACACACACTCTGTTAAACCAACATTACTCCACATGCAGTATAGCAGCACTTACAGTCTGTAGTCAGGTCAGGAACATCCCCTTCCTGTGTATTGCCTGTTTCCACAATGTAAATTGTTAGAGGTAAATCCCCAATCCATCTGAGATGCATTTCGGCAAATGACAGATCTACTTCCTGCCCACAGTGGATGTAAAGGGCCAACACCAAAATGATGTTCCTAGATATTGGAGTGTGTTACCATGTAATTAGCTATGGGAATATTACCACAGCTGTTTCACATGCACTCAGCTAGAGGAAGACTGCAATTGGTACAGAGGCAATCAGCTGATCATGACCATCACTTACAAAACACAAGCTGCTGCCCTGCAAAGGAGGTGTTCATCCCACATCCACCAGAGAGGGTGTGGGTGGGACAGAGAGAGACAACGTATGTCAGGGAAGGTGTGGGTGAGTAAAACTTAAGCATGTTTGTGTCGCACACCTACCAGTACGGGGTTTCAAACACCTGACTGACTATGCATAGCTATCACATGTGTATGCAGTTATTGCATGTGCCACACAGCTTACATGTTGGTGAGCTGTCCAGATGTATATGTGCTGGTGAGTGACATCTGCAACACTGTTGCAATACAGTAGATGTAGCACACAGGCCTGTCCACATGAACAGGTGCCGGCATCAACACAGCCACACTCTGTAAGGGACTCATACACATTGCCACACTTGGCAGGGTAACAAATACACTTCCTAACTAGTTACCTTGCCACAATACAGTAATGCATAGGTATCAATTGGCCCACAGGAGTTATCCTGGGGTTCTATGGTCAAATGGTATGTGATGGTGTTTGACATTAGAGAACATGCTTCAGTATGCCAATGAGGGTTGTACTGGGTGTGAATGTGGTCGGAAGCATCATGCACCACACACACAGACACAAGGTGCTAGTACCGGCGTGCATGTGTGCATTGCTTCACAGGTGTGTAGTGGTTGATGGTGCCAGATGGCTGTACAAGGGTAGGTGAGGGGTATACCTTGACATAAGGCCACATGAAAATGGTCTGCTTTATGGCTAAGGGTGTAGTGTCCAGAATGGACCACACTGGTGGGTATAGTATTCACCATTCAGTCTCCTGGGTTGCTATTGTGTGTGGCCAGTGTTGTGCAATGCTTAGCATGTATGTGTTCTATACACCATGACATGGATGGTGTTTGGGATGTGCACACGTCCCACATTCATGTACAGTGGCATGTGGCAGTGTACCTGGTTGTCTGGCCCACGTTGTGTACACAGAATGTTATCATCAGATGTGACAGTCCCGCCCTCATGTGGCAGGGCCAGGTAATGGACAGCAGGTTGACCCTGCACCTACACTGATAGCATGCTGTAGGTATTCCCTGCTGTCACTGGCATCTGCCCATACAGGGCATGTGTGTAATGCATGGTATGTCCTTTGTGGATCACATTTGATGGAACCACAGTTGTTGCAGACATCCAGTGGGAAACATACTGAAGGCGCACTGTCTGCAATTATGTGCCTATCAAACTGATGGACAGGGTGCCATAGCCTCTGTAGGCAACTGCATTCACACCATAGTTACTATCAGTCACCAATATGCAGTGTACTACACACATCATGGCTGTTGTATGAGACATGGGTTGAGAGTGTGCTCTGGGTAATACTGGGATTGCTAACTGTGATTGTCTGGCCTTGATGTCACATGTATGGGCATGGAAATGCACCCCAGCCTCCCGGCTATTTCACAGCTGTTTTCCCTGTACAGTGAACACTGCGATATGTACTAGGGCCACCATATAAGAAAATTGCAAAACCTGCTACACATTGGGCCCAGGTTGCACACATGCACACTCTACTCCACACAGGATATGAGGTACAAACACACACACACGCACACACACCTGTCATGTCCAGGAGTAGAACCCCTACGTAACTAGTTTATTACACTACAGAACTACGCAGTGATAGTACGAGCCACGGTGATTACTGCAGTACTCTTTCCCCAAAGGTGTATACGACATTGGCTGACATCAGCAGGATTGCCAAAGCACGGCATTTGACATGTACTGAGTGTGACTAGCCTAAAATGCATTACTCCCAACACAGACAGTGGAACACACACAAAATAACCAGAACTGCCATGAGTGGGTATAGAACCCTACCAGATTTCTGACTCACACTACAGCAGTACGCACTTATGGCTCACGCTATGGAGATTACTGTGCTACAACCTTCCCAGAGGTGTATTTCAGGGTGGATGACATCAGCAGCCTTACCAAGGTAGACTATTTAAATTGTAGGGGGTGTGTCTACCCTACAAAACATTGCTTTCTACCCAGAGTCAGACACACACACACACACACACACACACACACACACACACACACACACACACACACACACACACATACACACACATACACGCACACACAGTTGCCAAGGCTGAGGTTAGAACTCCTACTTAACTAGTTTATCACACTACACAGTTACGGCATGTGCCATGGATATTACTGGCCTATCACTTCCCAAAAGGTGTATTTCACAGTTGATGATATTGGCACACTTGTCAAAGTGGACCATTGGAGGTTGTAGTGTCTGTGAATGGAATCAAAAGCATTGCTCCCTACATTGACAAAGGAACACACACATAAACATACATATATCCACACTTGTCATGTCTGTGAATAGAACACCTGCCTATGTAGTTTATCACACTTCAGCGGGATGCAGTTACAGGATGTGCAATGAAGATTAATGGGGCTACAGCTTCCCAGAGGTGTATTACTAGGTGGATGACATCAGCTGCCTTGCAAAGGTTGAGCATTTGGATTGTGGGGAGTGTAACTAACCTAAAATGTATTGCTCTCTACACAGACACACACACACACACACACACACACACACACACACACACACACACACAGTTGCCATGTCTGGCATTAGAACACCTACCTAACTACTTTATCAGATGGCAGCAGTACGCAGTTACAGGATGTGCTATAGAGATTGCTGGGCTACAATCTTCCCAGAGGTGTATTTCTAGGTGGATGACATCAGCAGCCTTGCCTAAGTTGTGCATTTAAATTGTTGGGAGTGTGACTACCCTAAAAGGCATTGCTCTCTACACAGTCAGACACAAACACACACACAGTAGGCAAGTCTGAGATTCGAACTCCTACCTAACTAGCTTAGCACACTACAGCAGTATACAGTACGAGATGCACCATGGAGATTACTAGGCCACAACTCTCCCAAAGGTGTATTTCACATTGGATGACCACAGCAAGCTTGTCATAGTAGAGCTATGGGGAGGGCAGTGTGTATGCATAGGCCATTACCCAGTCATCTAGGGGTTGACACGCCACATGCAGGCACACACAGGGTCATATTTCACAGGTAAGTGTATACAGTTGCTAGATGACTACTTCCTTGTACAGTCATGTTGCACAGCTGGCACGTGCACCACATAGTCTGTACTGCTGACAGATACTGGTGGATAGTAATGCAGTGAGTGATATCTGCACCTCATGTGTTTGGGGCCCTTTGGCTGTCTGCTGGATGGGACAGGCCTGGATGGCTACTTGTCACAGTCACCCTCTTCCACACATCTATGTTCGTCTACCTTTGGCTTATTATAGTGTGTTGTCCTTACATATATGTCTGTATTCCTATCCACTGTGTGTGCAAGGCATGAGTGGTGCATACTGAAGAGTGTATGCACTAAACAACTGCGACTGCCAGATATGTCTGGTCCACTGGTCTTTACAGACAAGGCCTTCATGTGTTTAAGTGTGTGAGCATGCCCAGTGTGACCTTTCAGTATCCACAGAGTTAAAATACAGTAAAAAGTTGCTTTTAATCCACAGACTCAAAAATCAGTAAGCGCTTTCATCCAACTCGGACTTCCTCAGACTGAATAATATAGTAAAGTCCGAGTTGGATGAAACCGCTTAATGATTTTTGAGTCTGTGGATTAAAGTCCGAGTTGGATGAAAAGTGCTTACTGATTTTTGAGTCTGTGGATTAAAGTCTGAGTTGGATGAAAGCACTTACTGATTTTTGAGTCTGTGGATTAAAAGCAATGTTTTACTGTATTTTAAGTCTGTGGATTAAAAGCAAACATTTTTTGAACTTCATGTTTCTGACCTGTGGTTTACTTTGAAATTTTATGTTGTTCCAGAGAGGTGTGTTTTTGACCTTTCAGTATGTTGCTGACTTACATTGCCTTCATTTCTCTAACTGTATGAGCATGCTCAGTATGGCCATCTGTATTGCACATGTGGGTCAAGTCCAGGTAGTTTGTACTGCAGTGCTGATGTTTGTGTTGTACACCGACAGGTAGCATGCTGTCTCTGCAGGGTATCCATTGATCATTTGGCATTGACTGTTACTACGTTTCTGCATAGTGGGGAGGCACACCTGACTATTTCTACACAGGATTGGGGGGCACACCTGACTGTTACTATATGTCTATGTAAGATGGGGGGCACACCTGATGCTTGTACAGATTTCCTAGGACTGTACTGGTATGTCGGGTACTCCATTTCAGTCTGTAGTCTTACCTATCACGCTGGATAGAGGCATATGAGTGTACTACAGAACTTAGCTTATAATTACCTAAATATTAGTGTCTGACTTCCTAGCCTTTACAACTGACATCCTACTGCCTGGCCTGCTGTAGTCAGTCTGTGAAGGCTAAGGGGGGGGTTGCCATAGGCCTCATTCAGAGGCCATAGCACAGCATTTGTTTGTGTTTGTCTACACCTGTTCTGTTGGCTGTGACTGTTGCTGGGTATGTGACCCACCCCCCCGACTGGCATGTTTGAGTCACTTACCTTGTGGGTGTACCAGTATTGAGGGTGGTGCTGCAGGGCTGCCTATGTTATATGCACATAGTACACTCCCTACACATGGTTAGGCATAGGTAGTGTAATTTTATGCATCCCTTTTACTGTATGTGAGAGTCAGAGAGAGTTGTTATTCCCTGGGTCCCTCCTGTATCAGTGTATGTGCTATGCATTGCCTCTTTGCCAAGGCCAGGGCATACTGGGCATGCCTCCTTCTGCCTACTGGGGTAGGCTCAGGTTTTTCCTCCTCCGAGTCACTCTGTGCCCATGCAGGCCTTAGCAATGGTGGGGGGGCTGTGTGGCCCTGCCCCATGCTGTTCCTGCTGCAACTGTTTCCGCAGGATCATATTGTGTAGCATGGCACATACAAGGACAGTTTGGGTACATGTAGCTGGTGAGTACTGCAAAGCTCCACCGGATGTGTCCAGGCACTGGAACCGTGACTTGAGCATCCCAAACACATGCTCTATTATGATTTTTGTTTCTGCGTGTGCCTCATTATGGAGTTCTTGTTCAGGTGTGTGTGCATTTCTAATGGGTGTTATCAACTACGGCTCCAATGCGTATTCAGCATCCCCCTCTTTGGCAAATCTCTGGTACAACTGCGGCAGATGCCAGATGTGGGAATTGTGATAGCTTCCAGGGCAGCCAGCACACACATTCATTATTATGCCCTGAGCATCGCACATGACCTGGCAGTTGATGGAGGGGAAGCCCTTGCGGTTGATGTAGACCCTACCCCACTCATCGGGTGGTTCTTTGATGCATATGTGCATGCAGTCTATAGCACCCACTACCTCAAGGTATTCTGCTGTTTGGTGGAACAGTTGCATATTGCTGGCCAACGTCTCATGGGTGTTGGGGAAATATAAGTGCTCACCAACATGTGCTGACATGACATCCAGGAACTGGTGGAGTACCCTGGATGCTGATGCCTGTGAGATCCCCATCATATCTCAAGTTGGCCTTTGGAAGGTACCTGTGGCTAGTATTCTTAGGCCTACACATACCTTTGTATCCACTGGGATGGGTTCCCCTCTGTTAGTTCTGTGTGTGAGGCGTGGCCGGCACAGCTCAACAATTTGCTGTAGAAGGTCCCTGTCCACCCTATAGTGCTCCAGTATCTCCAGCTCATGTAGCCCTTGGTAGGTTACCCTAGGTCTGTACACTCTTCTGCATTTCCTCACAGTGGGTTGCTCGGCAGCATTCACATCCTCACCACCCTCAGCCTCTTCCTCAAGTTGTTTTATGGTAGCTATTGCAGCCCCTAAGATTTTGCAGTTGTGAGTGTTAAAAGTTCCCTGCTTGTTTACACTGCTGGTGTAGAGTGCGGGAAATACCAGAGGGGTAGGTGTTTGCATAGTTTATAGTAGTGTTCTGGGCTGGGCTGGTCTGCTGCCTCTGTAATTGGCTGGTTCTGATACATTTCATCTGCCAGCTAAGCTAGTACTCGATTACCTTCCTACTGCTGTTTTCCCTTCCCACTGCCTTCCTGTTTAAGCCCGTGTGCACACAGCACAGAGTGCTCAAATGTGCACACTGCAGCTATTTTCTAGTTTAACCTCTTTTTTTCTTCCTGTACGACCCAGTGCATGGTGCACACACCCGCTTAGCTTTGTAAAGTTGGCTAGGCAGGTTTAGACACACCCCCTAGCTTAGCTGTGCTAAGCTAGGAGCAACCCTGGGCCACAGTGCTCATATTCGCTTACAGTAAGCCTGACACCCCCCCATGTTGTCACCTACCACTTAGGCTTGCACCCTGATATTCATACTCTTACACTGTAGGGTTACCACCTGTCCCACTTTGCGAGGGACAGTCCCTCTTTGGGCAGCTGTGTCCTGCAAAAAATGTGAAAAATGGCAAATGTCCTGAGATTTTAGGACAAAATTATTTTCTATATTTTATGTAATAGTTGCGTAAAACAGTTATTCTGTATCTGAAACACCTAAATGTTATAAGAAACAGAATAAGGAACTAAAATGCTACAAGAATAAACTTTTATTCAGGCAAAAATCTGAAGTTCTGTCCTTTGTACTGGCCGTGGGTATGTTTTGCCCTGCAAAATCTGATGTTTGTAGCACAAATGTCCCACTTTGGGCATTTGGAAAGGTGGCAACCCTATTACACTGTTGGGACCTGCCTCACATCCTGGGGAAAACTGGGATTCACTATCCTTCCCCTCATTTGCATAGGATTGCCTGCTAATGCATAGTTACATGTCTCACACTTAGCCTCCAACCTTACCAACCACTATTCACTGGCCAGGTTGTCTTCTGCCTGCCATTGACTTGCATGACAGAATACTGATTTTAGTTAGAATGCTTACTTTCGGTTCATTTTGTTATTCCCCCCCCCGATCCCGTTTATGCGCCACTGCCCTAAGATTAAACAGCTGAGATCAGGTAATAAGAATTAAAGCTGATTTTTTTAATTCATTCTTGTACTGTTTGCAATGCCAATGGCCTTATACTTGGCCACTGGAATGCTTACTACATGATATGCAGCCTTTATTTGGTACTGTCATAGCTCCGTTTTGGAGTTTTCAGAAATGTACTCGATTACTAGCTGAGTAAATTTCTGCTGATTGCACTAGTCCTGCACGGATGGTCGCAAGCCTCCTGGATCGCAAATTCACCAAATTTGCATGGATTTCTCCTGCAAATGGGGTGATTTGCATGTAAGGGCTTCGTCATGTAGGATTAGTGCAGAAGCTCTCGTGCACGCTCCTGCAGGCTGTACCTGGATTGCACGGCAGACATATTGCCTGTTTGAGCTCCTGCACTGATCTTGCACGCCATGCAAGCTTTTGAGAATCCGGGGGATAGTGTGCAATCCATTGCAAACCTCTCAATGCCCTTCTCAACCTCTTAGCTCAAAGGAGAAAGCTCTCATTAGGTTTTGTACTACTGACTGCAATCCTCACTGTTTTGCCAAAAAAATGGTACAAAGCAAAATCAGAGACATTCTCCAAAATCAGGAACAGTTGGAAGAATACATTTATTCTAGAGACAGACAGACAGACAGACAGACACACACACACACACACACACACACACACACACACACACACACACACACACACACACACACACACACACATCACAACCAAATGCAGCCACTTGTATGATTGCAAATGTATACAACAGAACTTTAATTCCAATCAAATGAATAAATATATCACAGGAATGTTATCTTCTCATCTCACTGTTGTCAGCATACAGTGTGCATCTCTTTCCATCTCCATCCCAAAAAAAAAACATCTCAATGTTTTAGCTCAAAAATCAAGGAGAAAGCTAAAAAAATAACGAGGGTCAAATGATCAACATCAGGGACAGATATTGCTCTTATGCACTTTTAAATTTACTAGAATAACAGACTTAGCATCAGTATGCCTATTTTGAAGGCTGTTTCTGAAACTCAAATGTTTATCATTATTCGATGACAGCAGTCCTCCTTCATTTGCTAGGAAAAACACATTCTTTACAAGGAACTGACCAAAATATGAGGCAACAATCAGAGACATTCTGCAAAACCAAGGCCAGTTGAAGGCATATTTACTAAAACATATTCCAGGATATGTAACACAAACACAAACACACACACACACACACACACACACACACACACACACACACACACACACACACACACACACACACACACATAGATGTGACCAGTAATTACATCCACTTGTATGACTGGCTGCACATTGAACCTTGACTGTGATCAAATGAATGAATAAATACATACATAAAAGCCATAAAGGAAAGAATCAAGATTCTTAACTAACTGCTGTCAGCTCAAAATACTTAGTGCAACCCATTCCAACTCCTCCATGCCTCTCAACCACTTAGCTCAAGAATCAGGGGAAACCTAAAAAGGTGGAGACAACTAAAGGACCAAAATCAGGTACAGATAATGTCCTGATATATTTAGAAAGTTGATCCTTGCTAGAACATAAACTTTATATTAGCATGCTTTTGAAACACAAATGTCTGCCAATATTGAGTGACTGCAGTCCTTAATGATTTGTCAGAAAAAAAGAGAAAACAAACTTGAACAGACCAAAATATGATACAAATCATAGAAATTCTGCAAAATTAGGGACAGTTGAAAGCATCTATACCCCCACATAGATGTACATGCAGATATACAATTGTACGCATTTAGCAAATAGAAGATGGGAGAGTGAAAATGAACATTTTTATTACTACTTACACAGAGGTGGCTTTCATTTTGAAAACTGAGTTTGTGAACTAATTGGATTTGCTTTTCATACCTAGCTGGAGCTGTTCAGATGGAATTTTATTTCAAGCCAGCTTAACTCCATAGTAACCTCACTTTGTTTTTGGTTGGGCTTCTATCTTTTCATTACAGCTGGATATACCTGTGTATTAAGAAATAGAATCAATTGCCTTTCTATAATACTAACAAAAAAAAAAAAGAAAAAAAAAAATTGCTCCCCTGATTTTATCCCCTTCTGATCCATTACATTTTCCTTTAATTTTCAGTCACCTGAGGCAGCCTAAACTAATGGAAAAAGCTCCTTGTTACTTCAAGGAGCACCTCAGTGAGTCTATTTTTCACTGAAGTTTCTGCCTTCTGCTAAAAGTAGGAAGAACTATTGCTGTACTTTTGCAGGTGGCATATTATCAGGCTATTTTAATAAACAGCCCAGCAAGTGGAGTGGGTCAAATTCTTTTTTTTTTTTTTTTTCACCCCGATAGTCTTAGAATTCTGCACATGCACAACAGCATATGTAAAGTTCTGAGTGTGAACTTTTCTTCAAAAGCAACCTGAAAAAGTAAAACAACAAAATCATTATTTTTAATATGTTTTGTTATTTTACTTTTTAGAATTAATTCACTTTTTGTTATTTCTTTTCACTGGGGAAGCTGAAGCCCAGCAGCTAGTAGCATGAACCACCCCTGAGAAAGGGTTTAGTTTACTTAATGCATTTAATTTTGCAGATGGTACACTGTGTTGGTGTGTGTAGCTCCCTGTTTAAATTGACCAGAGCAAGATAATGGGAGTTGGATACATCTTGGTTAGTGAACTGGCTTGCCCAAACTGTGTTTTGCAAAAATAGGGTAAGTCCGCAAAAAATAGTAAAGGTAAATACTCAAGTTCTACTTGCAAATAGTCACAAAAAATACCAGCTAAATGTGGCAAATGTAAATGTGTATATGGAAAAGAAGCTAATGTTAAAATTAATTATTTTTTTTACTGATGTTAGCATTTCTTGTTCTATGTATAGTTGTTTGTAAGTGTACTACAAAAAGCCTAAAGATAAAAACTGTTTTTAGTATTTCACACTAGCAGTACTTTGAGAAGAGAAAGAGATACACTGCAGGTTGAGCTTTCATCACAAATGTTTTGTGCTGTGTTTTGGTTGAGTCTTTATAAGCACTTTTTAAAAGTTGAGGACACTTATAAAGAGGCTCATTACATTTTTTTGTCATAAATGTCTCAGTTCTGAATTATAACATAATTGAATTAGAACAACATTGTTCAGTGTCCAGTTAAATTGCTGGATTACTGATAATTATGCAGGATTCCCGCATGACATGGCATTGTTAGAGTATAAATAATCATCTGCAAAAATCATATGAGCTCTAACAGAATAGGTTTGCTACTTGCTACTGCAGCCTGGAGGCAGCAGAGATGAGCTGGAAATGTGCCCAGTACAGACATCAGATGCATATTTGTATCTTGTCTTTTTTATTAATGAATAACAACTTGTTTCTATCTGATGTAATGACTTGTAATCCCATACCTTCACTGCTCCCACTGCATTTCTGCTGTGTTTTTGTCTTGAGTTATATCCCAGTCTATGACTATATTTATATGAATGTTTTTGATTGCAGGAATGAAGATAGGTAGGAGACCTTGAGTTCCATTTGCTATAACTGGAATGGAATGAATGCTATAGCTAGTGTTTGAATTATTGATCCTGTATTGCATTGCTCAAGCAAATGTGTCATACCACACTCCCAGTGGAATGCCTGTGAAATTAAATCTTAACAGTCTCTCAAAAATGGTTCTCCGGGAAGAGGCAACATGCACATTTTAAGATTGACTGAAGCATTACCAAGCACTTAATAATTGTTTTTTTAGTTCACAACATGCTTTCAGTTTATCATCAGCTGGATTTGAAGAACTGGGTCCATGCTGAAACACGTGCTACTTTCCTTACTCAACAGGAGACAATGTAGAAATGTTAGAGTCCCTTAAAGCAACTAGAACATACACTAGGTACTGTCTTCTGACTTAATATATGGCAAGGCTCAAACAGTTTTCCTTACGTGATAAAGTGCAGTATAAATTTTATGAAAATTGTGTTAGCGTATCCTGAATGTTGATAGTTTCTCTGCCTCTTAACCAGTAGTGGCTAGTGACTTTAAATAACAGGGAGAATGGATGCTGGGAGTAAAGTGATGGTTGGGGCTTACAGTAATGGGCTGTGGCTATTTTAGTAAGGGGTCAGCTTTGAGCATAGTTACAATTTTAAATAAATAACTTGTCATAAACTGCTGCATATCCTGAATTGTCTTCCTCTTCAGTTTGAGAAAGAGATTTAATTTCAACAGGGGTTCCAGAAACTGCTGAAAGCTGCAGGGGTAGAAGGCAAAACTTGCATTTAGTAATCTAAAAAGGCATTATTTTAATTGTGCACTACTGTAACAGAAGCATACCCATGGCACAACATGTATAGAGTGTAGTGTAAATATGAGTTCCATTTCTAATGCCTACACAGAAATTTCATTGAAATGTACAAAAGAAGCTAATGGTGCTCCTGCATGGTGTGTGATCTAGCAGCCATATATTCAAAAGTTAGAGAAGAAAGTTCAGTAGTGCTATAGCACACTTATTGTTGTCAAACTGAGAGCAGCCACCACAGACGAGTGGTGGGCAGTTGTTAAGCACATCATTTAGACTGTTAAACATTTAAGTCAGAAATGTATACAGGTGGCCAACTTTGGAAGGTATTATTTATTTATGTATTTATTTATTTGATATTTGCTTACCAGGACTTTGTTACTAATCCTAAAAAAGGCCCGTTTTCAGTGGTGGCCTTCTCAGAAAAGCATCAAATTACATAGTATAATAAAAAATACAGTGTTAATATAGAACAAAATATAAAACAATCAGTTACATACAGGTAGGGTTAGTTGACATATTGTGAATATACATCTGTGATCTACAAGTTAAAATATGTTACTATATTTTGGTTGTCAGATGGCTATACAGATGGTAGCTGTCTTTTAGCGGTGGGGGTAAAAAGGCAAACTACGATGCAGTTTGAAATATAAGACTGAGACCATTCATTCATTCATTCATTCACTTTTATCCATATTTAACATCTCAGGGATACACAGAAAGTGACAATCTTTTTTTTTTCTTTTGACAGCTTGATAGAAACTATTCTAAGATATGTCTTGTGTATTTTTGCAAGCATTTATCTTCTCAGTTTATTGGGAACTACTTTTTTGTCAACTTTGATCATTAAACCTTGGGCATAGCTTATTTATTCCTTGAAAGGAAAAATAAGATTGAATTTCTTTAGTTAGTCATGACTTTTGTCCAGACCATAATTATAAGAAAAGGCTGGGAAAATACCTCTAAAATGTACCTCACAACATCTCGAATCTCATAACTTCTGGAGGGTTGAGACTTCTGACTTAATTTCATTGTTTCCTCCTCATTTATTATGGTGTAGTCGTGGACAGGATATATTGAAACAATGTAGGAAAATCTGAAGGGTACAACAAAATATGAGAAAACAAGGGAAAAAGTAATCTAAATGGCATGGCAAGCCCAGGATGCAAAGTGGTTACTGGGGGGGGGGGGGGGGCAATGGACAGAAAGCCGGAGGCCCATGAAATCTTTTCACATGGCTTTATTTCACCAAAGGCCAAAGTCAAAATATTCAGTACTGCCAGGGACTGCTCCATTTAAGTACATCACACAGCTGATCAAGAACATTTGTTACTCTCCATAAAACATTCTATAACACCATAGCACCTGAGCAAGAAAAAAAGCATGCA
The DNA here is from genome assembly GCF_019279795.1 of Protopterus annectens. NCBI lineage: Eukaryota > Metazoa > Chordata > Ceratodontiformes > Protopteridae > Protopterus > Protopterus annectens. Next base: position 996,960,186 of record NC_056744.1, read on the forward strand.
GTATATGCTTGGCTTTTGCCAGATTTCTGGTATACAGTAATCCTTTCTGTATCTTTATTTAGTACAATATATCATATACCTGATTGCATAATAGTGTTAAATATGTCCTTATAGATATACATCAAACTGTTTAACATAAATTTAGCTACTGGTTTTGCCCCTGATAAGTGGTGAACAACAATGGATATGCCCTTCCTTAAGGGTAGCCTTACATCTGACCTGGATAATTACAGAACTATTAGCCTACAAAACCTCATCTGCAAAGCCAAGGGGTATGTTTGTTTTAAAACTCAACCCATATATGGTAAGATGGATAGCAAACTGGCTGAAAGATGGAGCCCACACAGTGTGAGTTGCAGATGCTTCATCAGTAAGTATGAAGTGACCAGTGGTATCCCTCAGGGCTCAGTGCTGGGACCTCTCCTTTTTGGTGTTTACTTCTCAGATCTCCAAGTCAACAACCAAAACCTCTGGCAAAGTTTACAGATGACTTCAAATTGGAGGAGGCTGTAGTTAAGTCATTCCATGATACCCAAACTCTCCTGAATAAACTAACAAACCCTTTATGTACTAACAATGATCTCAAACTAAATGTTAAAAAGTGTAAAGTCACTTTTGAAAACAATCCCTCTCCTCATCATACTGTATAGTCAAAACACCACTACAAAATAAAAATGTTGTCAGGGACTTAGAAACTTAGGCTGAAGCTCCCATTCTTTTGGCCATCATGTGACAACAGTTGTCAGGAAATCATTTCATTTTATTTAGCTCACCTAATTGCCAAGGGAATATCAGAATGGTCTAAATAGGTAATCACTCCCTTATAGTTAGCATTGATCAGGCCAATTATCAAGTACAATTCCTGCCTTTGAAATGTAACTCACTAAATATATCAAATAATTATAAATATAACAAATATTCCTAACCAATGAAACAGGCCTGCCTAAACCAAAAAGATGAGTGGAGCAGTAATGCAGCGGTTAACAGTGTAGCCTCACAACAAGAGGTTTTCCCGTTCAATTCTCAGCTGGGGTGCCTTCTGTGCAGAGCCTACATGTCCTCCCTGCATTCTCATGGGTTTCCTTTGGGTGCTCCATTTTCCTCCCAAATTCCAGAGACATGTGTCTGGAGTGTTTCTCCCCAGGTCTCCACTAAAAATGGGCTCTGTCACAGTCGGAATTTCCTGGTAAACAAATGTTAAATAAAAAGAGGCTAGAAACTCTCTCTCATTATACCATGTCTTACAGACTTTTGACAGGAGATCTGTCTTGCTTACTGCACTGTTAGAGACCCAGTTGTGCTGGATCTCCTGTTTCTCTCCATGTCTAATATCTTCACCAATATTAGACCCAGAGATGTAAATCTTCAGGTCTGTGTTTAATCGTTGAACAGCATGTTCCTCGAATGGCAAGAGGAAGATTAGGTGCACTCCCCACACCCCCACTAATTATATATGCCAACTCCGAGATCTCACTACAGTGGGAAAAGGGCAGGTTTCCTTATAGCTAAGTTACTGGTAAGTAAATACTACCTTACGCTTCCTTTATGGTGGCCAACTATTATCGTTCGAAGTAAATCATTATGATGATATTGCCATTTGATTAAAGTAAGGTTTGATGATTAGTGCTCAACAAAAAGCTATTTGATGAATGTGCTGTTCGATGATTAAACATAAACTCAAATCTTCACCAACAGATAAATGCAACACATTGGAGAGGCATGCTTATAAGGCAGCACCTCCCATACCTTTAGAATAAACTTCTCCTACATGTTAAGCAGTGTGATTTAATATCTTACTTTAAACATACACTTGTGACTGAATATGCATCCACAAATTTACTCTGGGTTTTACTGTTATGGCCTTCCTGGAGAAAGGAGGTGCTGCCTGAGGGATGGTACTGGCAAGGCATGAATGGTCATAAGATTCGTTAGTCTTAGAATATCTATGAATCCATGTATCTAAACTGTTTTTATTGCTTACTCCCATAGCTTGTCAGGAAATCTCTGCCTACACCCATAATGATCCTAAATTGCATAAAGTGGGTACAAGAGAACAAATGAATAATTAAGTGCAGCAAAATGATTACTACATTGTAAGTCCGCCTAGCTCCAGTGAAATGTACTACTGTGAAAATTCTTCCTAAAACAGGTCATTCGACAGAGAGAGCAAAAGCCTATACTGGTAATACACATGCAGGACTGCACTACCTTATGGAAATTAAATTTTCCTTGTAAACATATATCTCAATTGCAAAAAGTATGTATGTGAATGCAATGTCTTATTGTACTTTTGTAAAGTAATGTCTTTACTGCTATTGATCTCGGGTTGTGTTTGGAAAAGGCCAATAGACAAGCTCACTAGCCTGGCAAAAAAAGAAACAGCAAACAGTCAATCAATAAGTAAACAAATAAACTATCCAGAATTTTGCAAGGCATCCCAGATTTTGCATCATATCTTTTTGCCCTGTCCCTCATAAAATATTGAATTTTCTGCTAAATCACTCAGAATTATACCTCTCAACTCTCCAGAATTTTGCAGAACGTCCAGAATATTGGCTCATATTTTTGGTCTGTTCCACATAAAATCTGTGGTTTTCTGGCAAACCATTGAGGATTGTGCTCACTAAACAATGAAACGTTTGAGTTTTAGACTTTATATCTTTTAGAAAATGCATACCAATGCAAAACCTGTTATTCTAGCAGCTTTATAAGTTTATAAGAGCAATATTTAAAATCTGTCCCTGTTTTTGGCTCTTTATCACCGCATTATTTTTGGCTTTGTTAAGAATTCTTAAGTAAAAGTTGAAAGGTATGTAGAGGATTGCAGTCGGTCACTAATACAAGATATTAAAATTTTATATTTTTATTGTTCAGAAAATGCACATTGAGGCAAAAACCTATTTGTTCTGTTAAAATTTTAAATGAAAAAGTAATAGTTAAAAAACATTCCTGGTTGTGAACCATCATTCCTCTGTTATTTTTGCCTTTATCCAAAATTCTTGATGAAAGAAGCTATCAGTATGACTCAGAACGACTCCCACTGGCATCTTCATGGTAACTACGAGCTCAACTAGCCGGAAAAGGACATTTTATTACTCAAATAATGTTTTTCCTGCTGCCTCAGCTTGCAGTTACTTTGGAAAGGGCAGTGTGAATGATTCTGTTTTAATTCCTACTTCAGGGGAAGTTTCAGGGCACATCGGGCAGCTATGAAAGTGGGGGTGCAGTTGCCCCCCTGGCTCTATGGTTCCGGCACCCATGCATTTCAGAATATGAGGCAGATCGGTTCCATTATAATACCCTGACAAAACCATACAAGTGCAAACACAGAACTGTTTGGCTCTGAATGCACAAAGCTGCTTATTTTCATTCATTGTTTGATTTTAATAGAAATGTTTAGTGATTAACCTAATTAATATCTGTATATACAACGGCTGCTAGTACTGATATTTTAATGACCCTAAGTATCCTAGCCATTGATTATCAGGTAGACAATGCAGTTGTCTGAGCAAATGGAAAAAATATGGTCATTCATCTCAAGCTGAAGTCTATGACACTGTACTACAGAGAAATTTTGCTACTCAAACAGCATTTAGAGTTGATATAATGATCATCATGGCTGCCACGGAGTTTCTACAGTCATACATTTTTCACAAGAAACTGACATTATTTGGGAGATGGCTCAGCACGCAACCAGGAAAAAAATTCTTCTGCATTTACTGCTGTTGCTATGAATGTGCACACATACACACACACACACACACACACACACACACACACACACACACACACACACACACACACACACACACACACACACACACACACACACACACACACACACACACACACACACACTACAAAACCTGCTACTTTTGTAAGGCATGTTCATTGCTTATACTGCTGTACTTAACAAAATGAACATAGTGTTGTACTTAAAGGATAGAAACTAAAGCCAGAAAAAAGCCAAGAATGACAGTACAGCACTGAGCTTTGTTCGGTGCTGCTCTATAAATAACCTGAACTTACTCAACCTACTTGCACCTTAAGACTAAAGAAAATCTGCTTAAATTAGCTCACTCAACAAGTTTTTTAAGCATTTTTGTCCCAGTTTTCAGTTTAACTTACACTTTAATTAGCGTAACTAATTTTGCAACATTTTAAGATCTACTGTACAGTGCACTGCTGTTTGTAGGTGTTTCACACTATTCCTAGGATTTAGAAATGAACAGTGTGATGTACTAGGCAAAATTGTACAAAGAGTGGTGGCACACTGGGTAGGGGCCAATTCAAAGACAGTGGCGTTGTTGTCCTGAAATCAAGAGAAACTGTATGGTCAGCATCATAATCACATGTAAATAAGCAGCACTTGGTGAATGAACCCCACTCAATGAGAATGAAAGTAAACAATATGTCAGAGGGATGTATAAAAATTGTTCTGCTCAGTCATGTGAGGCTATCAGCGAGATTTTACTCTGTGATTTCTTGGTGAACAGGGAGAAAGAGAGAGTCCATGCTATGATTACAAGTGTAGCTGCAGACATGGCCAATCATATCTACGTAAGAAATGCTACAGCAGTTCTTTATTGTGATGTTACAGCATGGGGAAGAGTATATGTCCTTCCTAAGGACTACAAAAAGGAGAAACAACAATATCTGGGCATGCTACAAAATAGCTAATTTCCCTGAGGTTCTAGGGGGGCACTGACTGCAGACAGAGGGGGGAAACACTATTTGAGCATGCTACAAAATAAATAATTTTCCTGAGGTTCTAGGGGGCCACTGACTGCAGACATGGTGAGAATCAACACTATTTGAGCATGCTAAAAAATACCTAATTTCCCTGAGGTAATAGGCCATTGACTGAAAACAGAAGGGGGAAACAACAATATTTAGGCAAGCTACAAAATAGCTAATTTCCTTGAGGTTCTAGGGGCCATTCACTGCAAACAGAGACGAGAAACAACACTATTTAAACATGCTACAAAATAGCTAATTTCCCTGAGGTTCTAGGGGCCACTGACTGCAAATAAATTGTTATCAGAGCCCTGCCTAATTCTTGTGGACATTAGTATACCAACCATAAGGGTTGGGGAGCCACTGAAATAACTGGCTGCAGGGGAAAAGCATGTAAGGTAGAAGCCATGGTAATATGCTGTGGAACTGGCAACGAGGTGGTGTCTGGTTTATAACTATGGACCAGATTGGACACAATAGTGATTAAAACTGATGCATGCAATACTGTAGCCAGACTATAATCTACAGTACATTGACTGGCCATGCTGCGTATTAGACATCACACATATAATACAGATATGAGGGCAGGGCATAGTAATCATAATATTCACAAATGGGGGCTTGCAATGACAGGAATCGCAATAAGCATAGTGTTGAGGTGTGGTTAACCAAGACTGTGGAAGGGAATGTATGATGTGGGCAGGGGATTGTGGGAGCTGGGTATACTGCATAAGAAGGCAACAGTGCTTATTGATAGCAGCAGGGATCTAGTAGTACTGGCTATTTGCTCAGAACTGATGTCAAGGAACAACACAACTCTTGCAAATGTCACTGTATTGTGTGTATGCTTGTGGGACAGGTGTTGTGGGACCTCGTTGGGAAGGATATGGACAGCGGACATCCTTACCATGGCTGCATCCCCTCTTAGGGATGGCACTGGCACCAACACCTGCCAGCAGTGATGACAGTGAACTATGAGGCCATGGCTGCCTAGACATGTTGTGACTGACCACCATGTGCTTTATTTCTTTGTGGGTGGATGCTCTGTGCTTCAGCAGGCATACCACTCATATGTATTCATTTCATCCCAAATCTGACTATGCCCTACGTCTTTTTACCCCATCACACTTTCCTGTAATCTGTACATTGCTATAGTTACATACTGCCGAGCTCCATCACCCACCTCCCTGTGTTTCCTCATTCCCCTGTTAGTAGGTAGATGTGCACCAATCTCCTTCCAACAACAATAATGACAATAGAGTACTATTGTTAGACAGTAATTCTCTCCACTTGCCACTGTCTCATGCACTCTTACCAAAGCAGCTGTAGAATGGTCTGTTCTGTGTAGAGTGAAAACAATATCCATTATCAATGTCACTTGCTAGTCCAGCAAATTACTGAAGCACAGTGAGACCTCCAATGGCCATGGTTGTTTTATCATATAGTTTCAAGACTCATAACATGATGATTATACTAATGAGGCAGTTTTCCTATGAATAGCAAATTTAGTGCACTATGCATCAGCCTGGACTACACAATAAGGCTCATGTCTACTGGTCCACACTCACAATGACTTCAAACCACATTGCACATGCTGGAACAGGCTTGTTAATCAGCTTTGCAGCCTCTGTGGGTGGTATGGTACAAGTACGGACAGGGATGTGGGTTGAACAAGGTACTTACATTTAGATCAATGTGTTTCTCCCTAACAATACCACCCTGGAATGATGTTCAGTAATGATCATCCATATGGTGGCAATGGGTTCTTGGTGTGTATCACATGATACCCACACTGGGCATCAGTGTGAATCTGCTATACATTTCCCTGATTGTAACCTGTGGGTCATTGCTTCTGAAGGTGTGGAGTGTGGAAGGGCTAGTGTGTAGTGTAGGAAAAAACAAAAATCTGTTTGTACCTCATGCAAAAGGACCATAAAGAGCACCTCCTGGGGAAACATATGAATGTCCTGTCTACAAAGTGCATGCCTGACACTGCCTTGCCAGGACACATGACCTGTGATGCCAATGATGCCACCAGGGTTAAATGATAGAAAGGAATTTACTGCTTTCTTTAAAAGGAAAGGGCTGCATCATTGACATCACAGGTCATGTGTTTAAGAAAAAGGGGTATTTAAATGTTTTAAATTTTGTTGTCACATTATGCAGTCTGAAGAAGTCCTGTGTGAATGAAAGCGCTTACTGTTTGATGTGGATTTATTTGCTATTAAAGACATTATCGTTCTTTTGGTTCTGGTCCAGTTTTATTTCATTTTTCCTTGTTTTTTTTCTGGTATTAGTGGTGTTTGTTTTCATTTAATAGTAGATGTCTTATGTCATGGTACAGTAATTCTACCAGGTGTCTGTGGCCCATGTGTATTACATTTTGGTATATGTGGCTGTCTCCATGACTTGTTCATAAGTTCATAGGTTCATAGGTAGGTACTAGGCTATTGGCCCTAGGGCCTATACAAGCCTAGCCAAAAAGGTACCCCGGCTTTCACCACCCAAGAAAATAATTTTCCTGTGCCCCTGTTAAGCAGAACCACAGAAGTGATCCCCGGGGTGAATTTCCTATTAACCATCCAATCATCGAGATTTTTCTTGAAGAGTGCTAATGAGGAGCTCTGTTTTGACATAGATAGGTAGTCTGTTCCAGAGTATGGGAAGTCTCTGGGACAGGAATCTATCCCTCCAGCATGTTCTGTTTATTGTAGTGACAAGGTTCAGGTCCCTAGAGCGTGTAGCTCGGAGGGATTGGAATTTCTTTAAGTGGAGCATGTCCAATAGCTCTGGGTTTGACATAGCTTTGTATGTTAGGCAGAGATCGCCTCTGAGTAGGTGATATGCAACAGAGTAAAGCTGGAGTTTTTTGAGACGGTCTGCGTAAGGCATCTGTTTGAGGCCGGTAATCCTCTTTGTGAGGTATTTTTGTGGCCTTTCCAGTTGTTGTAGATGTTTTGTGAGGTGCATACCAAAAGGGCCGTTGTACTCTATAATGGGTCTAATGAGTGATGAGTAGAGGGGAACAATGACCTCTTTTTTTTCTGGATGATAAACCTTTTGTGATGAGGTGTGCCACGTAGAAGGATTTCCTGACCACTGTGGCGATGTGATTATCAAAGGAGAGACTACTGTCCGCCTGTGTCCCAAGGTCTCTTATCACACTTTTGGTGTTAAATAGACTACCGTCTATGTGGTAGTTCATGGGTACAGAGTTTTTACCAAAGGGGATGACAATGCACTTTTTGGCATTGAGCTTGAGACCATGTCTTTGACACCAGGCATCTGTCTCAGTAAGGCCTTTTTGTAGGATGTCCACATCATTAGGAGTCACAATTATGGCTCCTAGTTTGCAGTCATCTGCGAATTTAGTTAGCCAAACACCTTCTGTGTTAGCCTGTACTTCAGAGAAGTGGATACCAAACAGGAGAGGACCCAGGAATGAACCCTGTGGTACTCCACTTGTCACTGGTCTGAAGTCTGATTTGGAGTCTGCTACTTTCACAGTGTGGGTTCTGTCAGTGAGCCAGTTGGCAACCCATCTTGTGACATAGGGATTTATACCTAGTTTAGTGAGTTTATCTATAATTCCAGAGTGGGGATGGTGTTGAACGCCTTGGCGAGATCTAGACAGGCTGTGTGAAACACCTTACCCTCATCTATGGCTTTGGTGACTACTTCAAAGAAGTCTATCAGGTTTAGGAGACATAATCTGCCTTTTACAAACCAAAACTGTGTGGGGTCCAGAGTTTGGAGATCTCCAATGTCTTTGTTTATGAATTCCATGATGATACGTTCCATGGCCTTGCAGTCGAGGCTCATCAGGCTAATGAGGCGGTAGTTCCCGGGATCTGTTGTGGCCCCCCCTTTCATAATTGATGCCTCACAGGGAACTGTCTGGTAGGCCATATCTGCCACTCAGTGTTAGTTCATTTGGGCAGAACACTTCAGGTTCCTTGTAGTTGTTCAACCCAGCTTCCATGGCCCCTGCAGTTCCTCTTTACCACTCATGCAAGCTCACGTGCCATACAAATTGGTGGATAGGATAAGTGGTATTTAATCTTGGTCATTGTGGCACACACACTGTTACAATACCTTTTTCATTTGCAGTGTATACTATGTTTTGTTTGCAAATGCATTGGTAGCAGCATTCTAATGTACTATCTGCCAGTTAGTATACCTCACTGATAACTGCTTTTGCTTGTGTGTTTCCCTCTGTTTATTGTTGTCCTGTTCTTATTTTTTGTAATTTATTGCTCTATATATCTCCATTTATTTTCATAGTTGCAGTGACTGCCAAGACAGTGAATATAGTGTGGTATTGGCCGCCACACTGCCCACCTGCCTTACCATCACCTACTAAGTTATCAGCTGTCTCCATATCAGCATCTCTAGAAGATGAAGTAAGTCATCCAGAGGAGGGTGACCAGAAAGGTTCTTTGTTGACCTCCAGTGGTCTGTGTCCAGTGGGATTATAGGCTATCAGTCAGGTCGTTCCACTGATGAATCCTAGTATGTTACCTGGCAAGAGGTGGAGAGCCTGGTGATGACCTTGAGGGACCAGCAACTTGACACCTACATTGGCAGCCTGGTGTGCACACCCTTGTACAGCTGGCAGAGTTGCACAGCTGCTTGGCTTTGACCAACATATCATCAATGACTAGGCCCAGCCATGAGGGCAGACATGGAGATGACTGATCTCAGGCTGGGTGTGGCACTGTGCATTGTGGCAGTCAGCCATCAGTCCGCCCTCATCTCACATCATGGAGTTCCCTTTACTTGAGTGTTAGTTCCCTCCCCATTTTGTAGTCCAGTCCTCTCTACCACAAGCTGTTTTCCCTCTGTCTGTCTGTGTGGTATTTGTATTCCATTTGTATTACTGTTTCAGCATCTACCTTACTGGTCTTTGTCTGCCTTCCCCTGCTGCCATCCTAGACCCTCTTTCCTGCTCACATCTTCCACTTCTTATCTTCCACTTCTGCCATTCTTAATAATATGATAAGATGGCATCTGACTCTTTTAATACGCTTTTATGACCTACTACTTATTCTGTTTTATATTTTTATGCATCATTAAGTAACATGCATATTAGGAACTCTCTTCTATCTAGCATATAATATATGATCGACTTTATTACTTATATCTTACTTATTTTCTTTTATTGTATTCACATATTGGACTACTTTGTTATTGTCTTAATATTTGTAACCATTGTTCAAATTTTTTAATTCTGTTTAATTTGTCCTGTGGAGCTTTTCTTCCCTGGCCTCCACTGAAAATGGGCTCATACCCAGTCGGACATTTCTGGTAAACAAATGTCATATAAAATAAAGAAATTAAAAATTATACCATTGCTTCCCCAACCCATACCCCTTTTCCTTTCCCCTTTTGTGTGTTCTTCTCCTTGCTTGTACCCTTTCTTACTGTCCTTATATGTGCATTTCCTTCCCATTTAAAGTAAAAAAGTAGGAAGAACTTTGCTGTGTAGCCTCTATCAGGACTCTCACTTGTGTTCATAGTTGTACAGCAATGTGTGTGCAACAGCGCATCATTGCAAGTATGCTACTTGGATACTACTAGGCTCACTAGGACACCTGACCACCATTACACAGTGATGGTCACTATGCAGCCTGTTGAGTTTTTGCCAGTGAAGTCCCTAATTAGTTTCAGTCCATCAGACAACATCACTTCTACTGCACTGACAATCTGCTGTGGGCCATATTGCTCTACTTTATTTGTGCTATTTTGTATTTATGAGGACATATACGCAATTTATCTGAATCTGATCCTTTAGAGAGTTGTTGTACATATATTTAAAACTTTCAAATTCCTAGAGAAATAAAGAGAAGTTCAATATTTATACCAACACCAGCCAAAGCTGGCAACATTGAACAGACAGAAACTTGGGCAAATTATCAGTAAAAAAATACAAATATTTCTTCTAAAGTCCCCCATTCATGCTTGTCTTAGGTTCATAGGTGTATACTAGGCTAATAGCCCTGGAGACTTTACAAGCCTAGTCCATAGGATTACCCTGGCATCGTGCCAAACAACCTTAGTTTCTAGTACCTCTGTCGAGTAGAGCCACTGGAGTGATCCCTAGGGTGAATTTTCTATTTCCCATCCACTCATCAAGATTTCTCTTGAAGAAGGCCAGTGAGTTGCTCTGTTTGACAGTGAGGTGCTCTGTTTGACATGTATGGGAAGTCTATTTCATAGCATGGACAGTCTCTGGGTTATGAACCTGTCCCTCCAGCACATTCTGTTGATTGTGGTAATGAAGTTGAGGTCTCTAGAGAGTGTGGTGCAGAGGGATAGGGATTTCTTTAGATGTAGCATTTCTAACAGATCTAGGTCAGACATGGGTTTGTAAGTCAAGCAGAGATCGCCTCTAAGTAGGCAATATGAGACAGAGAATAGTTGGAGTTTTTTTAGTCTGTCCATATAGGACAAGTGTTTAAGGCCTAGGATCCTCTTTGTGATGTACTTTTGTGGCCCCTCCAGTTGTTGCAGGTGTCTAGTGAGGTACATGCCAAATGGGGCATTGTATTCGAAGACTGGCTTAATGAGGGAAAAGTAGAGGGAGACAATGACCTCCTTCTTCCTGGATGCAAAACCCTTAGTAATGAGATGTGCCACATAGATGGACTTTCTGACCACAGTGGCAGTGTGGTGGTCAAAAGAGAGGTTGCTGTCAACCTGTGTTCCCAGATCTCTTATAACGCCATCTGTGTTCAGTGGACTACCATCAATGTGGTAGTTCATGGGAACTGGGTTTTTCCCAAAGGGAATGACGACACATTTTTTGGCATTGAGCTTAAGGCCATTGTTCTGACACCAGTCGTTGGTCTCAGTGAGGCCTTTCTGTAGGATGTCAACATCACTTGGGGAGTTAATAATGGCTCCCAACTTGCAATCGTCTGCAAACTTTGTCAGCCAGAGTAACTTGGTGTTGGACTGGACTTCTAAGAAGTAGATGCCAAACAGGAGAGGATCCAGGACCGATCCCTGTGGGACTCCACTTGTGACTGGTCAGCAGTCTGACTTGGAGTCAGCTACTTTCACACTGTGGGTTCTATCTGTGAGCCAATTTGCAACCCACCTAGTGATATAAGGGTTGATGCCTAGCTTAGTGAGTTTTTCTATTATTCCTGAGTGGGGAATGGTATCAAAGGTCTTAGCCAGATCAAGGTAGGCTGTAGGAACCATCTTGCCTTCATCCACAGGTCTGGTGAATAATTCAAAGAAGTTGACCAAATTGAGCAGGCATGATCTACCCTTCACAAAACCAAGCTGTGTGGGATCCAGAGTTAGGAGAGTCTCTATATCCTTATTTATTAGGTCCATGATGATGCATTCCATAGCTTTGCATATCAGACTTGTCAGGCTCAATAAAAATAAAAATAATCCACTGTGCTATCTTCTCAAGCAACAAAAGGAGGGAACACAGTAGAAAGCGGCTCCAGCCAGACGTTTATTGAAACAACTCAGAACATGAAAAATACATATATCCAAAGTTAAGCGCTTTCACCTATCGTATATAGGCTTCATCAGAACTGATACATTTTAACAATACGCCATTTTAAATAACCTTTTTGGCACGAAACTACAAAGGGTTGTTCATCATTCTTAAAGTTGTATGTACCTTCAATTTGATTGAACAAATGAATTTATTTAATGTAAAATAAAAATGTATAAATGTATGTGTATATAAGTTACTATGAATAGCATAGCCTCCTCTCTACACATACTGATTAAGTACCATATAACAACAATATTCTTTAAAATAAAATATGTGACATTCATATTTTACAATGTACATATACTGTATTAGTAATGTATAGGTTGTAATGTACATATGTATAATCGCTAAATTCATTAAAACTTCTATTATTAAACTCCCTTAATAAAATGATAAATAAATATTGTGTTGAAAAATCCTTTGACAATTAATATTGTGTTGTAACAATAATATAATTAAAAAAGTATTATTAAAAATGTTTTAAAAAATATGTATACAAACTAATAAAATAGTTGAAAAATTATTAGAAAAAATTTATTAAAAAAAATTTTTTAGAAAAATTTCTTAAAATGTAGGGAACTAATGTGCAAAATTTATATTCAATATAATTTACTATCAATACTACACTATGTTTAATGTTAATATATAATATGCAATAAATATAATATTAATAAATAATTGATTAGTGTAGGAGAATGATCAAATATAAAAAGTGTGTGAATAAAAAATCATCAAAATCAATTGATTGTTGATAATATTTGTATTGTTAATCAATAGAATTAATGTGTTCTTAAAACATGTTCACTTATGTTATGTTGACTATTTGACCGTAAATGACACTTCCATTGTGTGTAGAATAATTAATAAATATCATAATAAAATTATTATGCACTATAGTGTGTCAGATACTATGCTACTAATTTCAGTATTGATTTGTTGTTAAAAATTCACCATTAGAAAATACAATATTGAAAATTCATAATATAAATAAATCAATACTAAAAAATGAAAATTAAAGTTAAAAAATCAACATTGTCAGAACAACATTAACAATTTTATGTTTAAAAATGTTTCATTAATAAAATATGTATATTTTTACAAAAAATATATGTACAAAAAATATATGTACAAAAAATATATATATTTTCACAATTAGTACTTTTGATGAAGTGGTTCATTTCAAGAGGACAATAAATGCCTCATTATCTGATTAACAAGGGTTTTATGGCTATAGTGTCATTCAAACCAGGTGTCGTGGCAGCATCTGTAAATAACTGCCACCATATTTCTTTGTAGCTTAATAAATCCTTAATACTACCCCCTTTCAAATCTGGTTTAATATGTTCTAAAATGCCAAATTTGAAACTATGTTGGTCACCCTTACTTTCCACATGCCTGTACAGTGCATTATTTGTGTCTTTTCTTCTAATGCAATATGAATGGTCGTAAATTCTCCTTTTAAAAGCCCTCTCAGTTTTTCCAACATAGTATGCTGAACATTCATCACATTTGGCAATATATACTACGTAGGGTGTGTTGCAATTACCCTTGACAGGCCTAATTACTGTTCTATTGCCATTGTCTAAAGTAAGTTCAGTTTGTCCCATTATGTACCTACATTGGTTGCAATTTCCACATCTTTTGGTAGATGTTGGTTTACCACCTTCTCCTCTTTTTAAATTAGTCTCTTTACCTATTTCTAAAATTTTCTTCAAATTGTGTGACATCTTATAGACTATAAGTGGTTTGTCCCCTAATATTCTAGATAATTCTGGGTTCACTTGAAAAATACCCCAATGCTTTTCCAAAATTTCCTTAATTGTGTTTACAAAAGGAGTATACGGTAATATGCAGGCCTTTTTATATTTACTAATTTTATTTTGTTCTTCTTCTTGATCTGTTGGAATAATAGCACCTAAAATGGGTTGATATTTTGTCTCTCTCTGAGATATAACATACTGTTTGACATCATGTAACATTTTTTTACTATATTTCCTCTCAGTAAACATATTAGCAATATGTTCAACCTCTGCTAACATATCTTCATTTCTGGATGTCATTCTAGCCGCTCTGATTATTTGGCCCTTGAAAATATTACGCATCTTCTTAGGATGATTGCTGTCATATTGTAGATAGTCGTTGGAGAAAGTATTTTTTCTATAAATGTTTGATTTGAAACCTTTTTCATCGTGAGAACCAATAGTGTCAAGATATGGTAAACCTTTACTACTAATAGTATGGGTAAATTTTAAGAAATCACTACTATTGTTAATAAAAGTGATAAATTCATTCAGCTCAACCATATTGCCTTTCCATAAAATGTAAATATCATCTAAAAACCTTGTATAATGAATGATATTGTGTCTCACTATGAAAAAGGTTTCAAATCAAACATTTATAGAAAAAATACTTTCTCCAACGACTATCTACAATATGACAGCAATCATCCTAAGAAGATGCTGCGTAATATTTTCAAGGGCCAAATAATCAGAGCGGCTAGAATGACATCCAGAAATGAAGATATGTTAGCAGAGGTTGAACATATTGCTAATATGTTTACTGAGAGGAAATATAGTAAAAAAATGTTACATGATGTCAAACAGTATGTTATATCTCAGAGAGAGACAAAATATCAACCCATTTTAGGTGCTATTATTCCAACAGATCAAGAAGAAGAACAAAATAAAATTAGTAAATATAAAAAGGCCTGCATATTACCGTATACTCCTTTTGTAAACACAATTAAGGAAATTTTGGAAAAGCATTGGGGTATTTTTCAAGTGAACCCAGAATTATCTAGAATATTAGGGGACAAACCAATTATAGTCTATAAGATGTCACACAATTTGAAGAAAATTTTAGAAATAGGTAAAGAGACTAATTTAAAAAGAGGAGAAGGTGGTAAACCAACATCTACCAAAAGATGTGAAAATTGCAACCAATGTAGGTACATAATGGGACAAACTGAACTTACTTTAGACAATGGCAATAGAACAGTAATTAGGCCTGTCAAGGGTAATTGCAACACACCCTACGTAGTATATATTGCCAAATGTGATGAATGTTCAGCATACTATGTTGGAAAAACTGAGAGGGCTTTTAAAAGGAGAATTTATGACCATTCATATTGCATTAGAAGAAAAGACACAAATAATGCACTGTACAGGCATGTGGAAAGTAAGGGTGACCAACACAGTTTCAAATTTGGCATTTTAGAACATATTAAACCAGATTTGAAAGGGGGTAGTATTAAGGATTTATTAAGCTACAAAGAAATATGGTGGCAGGTATTTACAGATGCTGCCACGACACCTGGTTTGAATGACACTATAGCCATAAAACCCTTGTTAATCACATAATGAGGCATTTATTGTCCTCTTGAAATGAACCACTTCATCAAAAGTACTAATTGTGAAAATATATATATTTTTTGTACATATATTTTTTGTAAAAATATACATATTTTATTAATGAAAAATTTTTAAACATAAAATTGTTAATGTTGTTCTGACAATGTTGATTTTTTAACTTTAATTTTCATTTTTAGTATTGATTTATTTATATTATGAATTTTCAATATTGTATTTTCTAATGGTGAATTTTTAGCAACAAATCAATACTGAAATTAGTAGCATAGTATCTGACACACTATAGTGCATAATAATTTTATTATGATATTTATTAATTATTCTACACACAATGGAAGTGTCATTTACGGTCAAATAGTCAACATAACATAAGTGAACATGCTTTAAGAACACATTAATTCTATTGATTAACAATACAAATATTATCAACAATCAATTGATTTTGATGATTTTTTATTCACACACTTTTTATATTTGATCATTCTCCTACACTAATCAATTATTTATTAATATTATATTTATTGCATATTATATATTAACATTAAACATAGTGTAGTATTGATAGTAAATTATATTGAATATAAATTTTGCACATTAGTTCCCTACATTTTAAGAAATTTTTCTAAAAAATTTTTTTTACTAAATTTGTTCTAATAATTTTTCAACTATTTTATTAGTTTGTATACATATTTTTTAAAACATTTTTAATAATACTTTTTTAATTATATTATTGTTACAACACAATATTAATTGTCAAAGGATTATTCAACACAATATTTATTTATCATTTTATTAAGGGAGTTTAATAATAGAAGTTTTAATGAATTTAGTGATTATACATATGTACATTACAACCTATACATTACTAATACAGTATATGTACATTCTAAAATATGAATGTCACATATTTTATTTTAAAGAATATTGTTGTTATATGGTACTTAATCAGTATGTGTAGAGAGGAGGCTATGGTATTCATAGTAACTTATATACACATACATTTATACATTTTTATTTTACATTAAATGAATTAATTTGTTCAATCAAATTGAAGGTACATGCAACTTTAAGAATGATGAACAACCCTTTGTAGTTTCGTGCCAAAAAGGTTATTTAAAATGGCGTATTGTTAAAATGTATCAGTTCTGATGAAGCCTATATACGATAGGTGAAAGCGCTTAACTTTGGATATATGTATTTTTCATGTTCTGAGTTGTTTCAATAAACGTCTGGCTGGAGCCGCTTTCTACTGTGTTCCCTCCTTTTGTTGCTTGAGAAGATAGCACAGTGGATTATTTTTATTTTTATTGGGTTTGTTTTTTCCTCGCAACGTTTGGATTCCAGACTTGTCAGGCTAATGGGACGATAGTTCCCAGGGTCTGTAGTCACTCCTCCTTTGTGGAGAGGAATGACTATAGCAGTGTGCCATTCAGTAGGAACAAAGCCTGAGATGAGGCTGTGACTGAACAGGGCACATAGGTGAGGTGCCAGCTCACACTGTAGTTCATGTAGAACACAACCAGAGATATTGTCAGGTCCCATACAAGGTGTATTCTTGGCCTTGGAAAGACTTCTGCTTGATCCCTCCACAGCAGTAATTTTAGTTTTGCTTCCTTTTACGTTTGTCAGTCAATACCAGTCACCCGAGGTAGCTGACCACTAGTTTTGCTTCCTTTTACCTTTGTCAGTTAACACCAGTCACCTTAGGTAGTTGACCAATGATAAAACAGCTGTTCACTATTTTTTTCTTCCAGCCTAACTAAGATCTACACTGGCACCATTTCTATTTCCCTTACAGTGACAGGAAAAGGTGTCACAAAGCATAGTGTTGTTGCTGTGTTCTTTGTGGTTGAGTGAGTGAAAAGTCCTGCCTGCTTTTGAAAAATAACCCATCATGGGAGCCAGAGCCATAGGGTGGGGAGGCAAGAGCCTCCACTTTTAACAGCAGCCCAATGTGCCCTTAAGCTGCTGCCAGAGTAGCAATTACATGGAATCATTCATTTTGACATTTGCAAGGTAACGGCAAGCTTAGGCAGCTGGAAAAAGATGACTGGAGTAATAAATCATCTTTTTCTGGCTGCCTAATCTCACGGTTACCATTGCGAGTGTTTCTGGGGCATACTGATCAACTTCTTTGGATTTTGCATAAAGCCAAATGTAATGGGGGTGAAGGCTGAAAACCTTCATTTGAAATTTTAACAGAACAGGTTTTGCATCAACATGCATTTTCTGCATAATTAAAGTATGGAATTTTAATAGCTAGCATTAGTGATTGACTATAATCCTCTGTATACCTCTCAATGTTTGCTTAAGAATTCTGAACATAGCCAAAAATAAGGGGGATAAACAGCCAAAATACCACACAAGTGCAACATTAGCTTAATTTGTATGTTTCTATGAAATTTCTGTGCCATCATTCCAAACATAACTCATTTTTACACTATATGCATCTTGTGTCATGAATATGCTTCTGTTATGGCACCAAACAGCTAAAAAAACTACCCTTTTGGACCACTAAGTGCCCATTTTACCTCACAGCATTCAGCAGATTCAAATACTACTAAACCCACTGAGTCTAGATATTTTTTTAAAGAGAAACAGAACTCTATAGAGTTCAAACTGCATGCAGCAGAAGTTTTAAGGTTGCAAATAATAATTTTTCTAGTCAAACAAGCACTATTTTGAACACTGTTAATGAATAAAAATGGATGGTTTGCAGTACAGCAGCCCAGTACCATGATCTTCCCTGCTGTTAACTGTTAATTCTGACGTATGGCTCTGTGCCCAAGGAGATCTTCTCAGAGTTCATGCCAGACTGTATTACTGTACAGCCTACAGCAGAAGGATTCAGCTATGCCTTCCCTGGCTTTAGTTGCTCCAAAAACCTACATTCCTAGAAAACTTTGTTTTGTGAACCCTTTTACTTTACCGTATGCTAAAGCTTAATGCCAACATGCCTTCATATGCCCTACAGCACTTGTTGTCAGTTAGCTCCTCATACCATCCTAACTGCTTCCTCTGTATTTTAAAATGCTGTACAGAGAGCATAGACCAAATATTGATCTACTGGTGCTGCTTGCACAATGGACTATGCCATCCCTGCATGCTAACACCACTTGGCTTTTTTTATTGCACCCAGCATTATAGGGGCATTGCTTCTTACAGATCAGTATTTAATGTAACCATGGTAACCAATATCATGGTGTAGTATGACTGTGGTGTCACAAAATTATTTTTGTGCTTCAGGGGTGTAACTTACTCTCCTTGGACATAACCTTTGCTGCTTTGCCCTCCTGACTATCAGATGCCACCAGGTAAAAAGAAAAGGTATTCCTGCTGCCTAATCAAGGGGACAGTGCTAGCACTGCTTGTACTGTCGTTATTAGCTTGACAAGTTGCCTGTGGAACAAATGTTAAGCAAATGTTAAAGTTTACTTTATTTCTAAAATGTAACACTTCTTAATCTTTTCATCTCATGCCAAACACATATATGCAAAATGCTGTAATTTTGTCTGTTTAATAGCAGCTGTATTGATTGCCATGTAGTTATGTAAGCCTATACAGCTCATATTTGTCTAACATCAGAGGAATGCTGTTAGCCATGATAATATCAGTATGCTTAAACCACACTTTGTTGCTCTTTTAGATGGAAGATGGGCGAGGCTGTTTGTACGTAAAGCATCCTGCAGGATATCCTATTAAGGATGCTGGAACAGAACCTGAGCAGATGTTCATGGGGGTGTCTGGGAATTATGACTCTGCTCTGTATAATTTTGAAATGAGGAAACAAATAATTCAGTGTGAGTAATACTGTTAATAAGGTTAGTAAACAGGAACTAAAAGCCCATATCTTATAACAACATTTGTTGAAAACTGAGAAAGCCTCTAAAGGTATTAGTTGTGAAAGCTCACAAATTTCAGGCAAGAGTTGTCAGAAGAAAATTCCTACCCTGATCTCTATAAAATGGTAACCATAGCAAAGTCAAACATTGAGACATGGCCCTAACAACTTGCCCTGGGTTTTAAATGGCTGTCTGTCTTCTTATGTGGTTAACTAAAAGTGCAGACCTACCTTTAATACTGCAAGTTTACCTGTGGTGTTTAAGATGGATTGGGGCAGCTGAGTTTTATAATGGAACAAAAAATACAGCAGTAGCAACCCGGCTCACACATCATGACTCATGCCAAATCAAGACCTGAGACACTGCACTGAAGTCATACAGGAGTACAGTATACAACAAACTTCATATTCCAGAGGAAGAGTTCATTTATATCACCAGTGCCAGGTGGTAGACGGGGCATCATGGCAGACATTTTGTAACTGGACAATGCACAGATTTCTGCACTAGGTTGAACATATGAAAGTGCTTGTTTGAGCAAGGTACCTTTCGAAATTATGAGGAGGGAAATTTTGACTTCAAAACTATGAAAACGGTAAGTATGATTTACTACTTTCCCTGATGTGCAGTGGCCTTGGAGGTAGTTTATTTAGAAGTAAGGGCAGTGTGAATGTTCCCCATGTGGAGTGTAAATTGGGCATCATAATTTCAATATGGAGTTGTAAGGGGTTGCATTGATGTCATTGCATACTTTGTGTGGGAGAGGATACTCTATGTGGGATATAATACAAAAGCCATCCATCTGCAGTATAATGGCTGCCAGGACCCACTATCCTGCTTTTGTTCTCCAGTAAGGAGGCAAGTGGCAATATTAGTCATGAGAGATCACAGTCCACCTGAAGAAGTGGAATCCACCTCCCCACGGCAGAAAAATAAAATCAAGCTTTCTCAATGACAGTGGCCTGAGAAACCAACTGTACATAGAGCTGTAGACAGTTTATGGATCAAAACTGTGGCAGCAGATTGGATATGTAGCTTCAGAATCGTTAAGTTCTAAGCAAACAATCCTATTGTCAAATGTTTTACTCTTTAAAAGTTTTTTTAAGTAGAAACTATACTATGAGAAAGAAGTAGGCTAAATGTACTAAATTTTATAGAAGTGTACACAACACTGTTTTAGCATGAATGCATGTGTAGTATAGTAACTGTTTTCTGTTTAATCTCACTATCAAGTTATGTGCACCATGTGCATCCTGGAACTTTTATGGTGATGTCTGAACTAATGTTTATGTTATTTTTCATGCTTTCATGGAATGCTTATGTATTGATGTCTTTCACCTGGGTAGTGTCTAAAAAAGGTCAGCTGATCAGACCATCTACCTGGTTAACAAATGTCAATAAATAAATAGGCCGATCTATAAAGCAGAAGTCTTGGCAAAAATGGCTGAGCAAAATGGGTATAACATAAGAATCAGCATGTATCAGAAGCTATGGTAGAGTATGCCAACTTAGTGGCCCAGAGTGATAAAGCCATGTCTGAAACCGATGAAACCAGGTTCAGTTAGTGGGACTGATCATTGGAGAGACCAACAAGGGAGAAGTGGGACTGAAGAGCAGTTATTGGTTCTTCTATCCTGGAAAGAAGGTGGCAGCATTGTCCACAGCTTAAATGATATGTGATAAATGATCAAGAAGCAGACAGAAACACAGGGACAAAATAATGCACTCTATATGACAAAAACTGCAATGAGTGCATTGCGTAGTAGCTGGGGCATAGATGTGTCAAATCATAGATAAGCCTGCTAACCTTAACTATCAGGAGTATTCATTGAGGCAGAAAATGCTTAATGCCACTTAAGAAGTCCTAGAGATTCATCTTTTAAAAGGTTTGAGAAATGAAACACTTCTGACAAGCATTCTTTTTAATATTTTATACCTCTCCAACTTAGCCTGACTGCTAATAACACTAAATGAGCATTGCCATGGCAACTTTCTATGTTTGAAAAAATACCGACACTCACAAACTACTTCACTTACTGTAGTATAATTCTAAGTTAAAATGAAGGTTTAATATCTAACATAGGACTGTATCTTTTCATGAAGAAACACAGTTAAATGATTATGAACAGAAGGATTGGGCATCTGCAGTGATCGATTACTACATTCTCAATCTTCTCTGTATTTTCAGTTTTCCTTTATTTTTCAGCAGTGCATTCAGTTGTCTTTTACATGATGTATTTTGGCTAGGAGGTAGGGTAGAGCAGGGCTTAAATGATATACGATCTACAACTAAAGAACAAATTTAAAATTACTTCAGACTTACTAACATAATTTGTTGATGATTCACTTAATTTGCCTGCTTACACATTATTCCTTGAAAAAAAAATACAGCCATCAGGTTTTGACATGCTGTGCACAGAAAAAGTGTTCTTAAGTATCACATTTCTTTTTGTCTTATCACATATTCAATGTTGTTGTAGTCATCTTTTACTAGATGCACTGAATTCACTGCAAATGACTTTCAAATGCCATTTTGACATTTGATGAGTCAGTGTCTATAGATAACACCCATAAGTACACATACAGATCACACATGGTAGAACAAAAAAGACAGAATCACAAAACACTAAATGACTTAGTAGACTGAATCACAAAGCATTGAATAGTTCTCTCCCACTAAAAAGAGCCCTATATTGGTATATCAGGAATCCCCAAGCTATAAAACAGAGATCAAGTGTTGTCTTAGAAGTGATACATTTATGGAAAGGGTTTTAGTAACATAAAGTGTAGGTTTAGGATTGGGGGCAGGGTAGGGTTATGGTTAGAGTTAGCTTCCCTCTGTACCATTTCACTCATGTGTCCTAACCCTAACCATAACTCTAACCTTATCCCTGCCACTTATCCTGCATGCATATTAAATTACTAAACCCCCTTTCCCTAACATTACTACTACACAAGACAAAAGGACACAGAATACAGACAACACAAAACATGCACAACACTGACTCTATACCCTTACCTAAACCTTACTCTAACCCTAACCCACAAACACTTGCATATTCACAAGTGCTATAATACAGTCTTTTACATCTTCACAGCAACCAATTTTTCATTCAAACATTAAATTTCCTGCACAGTTCTGCTTACCTATGTTATATAAAACTAAACTCAACCATCCACGGGATTCATGAAGCTTACGCAGGGTGCAGGCGTAGTGTCAGCGTTCTAACACCAAATATGGCTGCTGAGCGATTCAGGTACGAGCTATTTCCACGTGCACTACCTGTGAACACTACACCCGCACAACTCCTGAGCTTGGTATGCTAATTACCCCATGTGCAGCAGTGTAGCATGCAAATGAAGGTATGTAGCGATTCAGGAAGTGGTGCAGGCGTAGTGTAAGCATGCAGAAATGTAAACTGTAGAAAATGGTTTATGTTTTTGCCAACATAAATTCGGAGCCATGACAGCCGACCAAATACATGTATTATAATGTTAATATATGCCAATGGCTAAATATATAGCCATTGGCATAAAAAAATACAAAATATAAAATTAACATTTAATATACATAGTTGCACTATCGCGACGTGGAAGCTCAGGGCAGTGGTGTGCAAAGGGGATCACAAGGAATATATAAAAACATAGAATAAAACCTCAATGAAACACATATCACGATTTCCTCATAATAGTCAATGGCAGGCATGCTACACCATACTCATGGCGCAAGGGTTGCTAAGGGGCAGTGACAGTGTTATGCGCAGTAGCTAGGAATTAGTAGGCAATGCCATGCAAATGAGAGGAGTAATAGTGAATCGCAGATTCCCTGGTGGTGTAAGGATGCACCTCATAGCATAGCATTATGACACCGAAGTGAGCCCTTGAGATAAAGATGACATCAAGAGAGGGGTGTGTTGTCATTGCTGTAAGCACATTGGAGCATTGCTAAACCGGCCTGCCCCTAGCTATGCAAAGCTACAGGATAGGGGTGTGTCGAACTGCCCATAGCTATGCTTAGCTGAGAGTACACAAGGTAACCGAGTATGCATGTGAACGGAGATGAAAACGCACATAAACCTGGTAAATGGGTATACGCATCACACACTGCAGCTGAAACAGGAAGGCTATAGGAAAGAAATAAGGAAATGCTGCAGCAGTGAAATTGGAGTACAAATGACTAATTAACACCCAGGAGCCTACAGTGGGCCATTGACAACAGCTAAGAAGGCTGCAAGCAGCTACCTACAGAACAGGGAAGGGGAGGGGCTGTACTGCAAAAAATACAGCAAAGTGTCAAAGCAGAACAAAGGTGATATGCAGTATATCAGCTACAAGGCACATTTCGCCATGATTGGGTAGAGAAAGTACAAAACAAGAAAGACGGCAGGAGGATGCATGCCTGATAATGGGAGGGGATCCAGGTCTAAAAGTGAATTAAAGGGCAACAGATTAATCAAAGCAGGCAGGTAGATCTCCACAGTAAAGGCCCCACACTTGCAGTACTCATTGCAAAACCCATAATTAAGACATGCAGCAGCTGGAATAGTTCATACACACCCAATTACATCAGCAGCATCCATGGCACAATACTATAAAGTGTGAAAGTACCTGACACGCATTTGTGTATTCCCATACACTCTGCACCAGTGGTGTTTACAGACAGGGAACTTTTATTATGTACATGTTAGGGGCTGCCATAGCTTTGATCCACCAGCATGTGTTGGAGACTGAAGGTGGTGTGGAGAATGATGCACACGACCACCGCAGGCACCAGAGGAGGAGGAGAGTGTTCAGACCCAGGGTAACCTACCAGGGGCTACATGATCTGAAGATAGTAGAGCTTTACAGGGTGGACAGGGACACCCTACAGCAAATAGTGGAGCTGTGCCGGCCCTGCCTCAGAGCCAGAACAAACAGAGGGGATCCCATCCCAGTGGATATGAAGGTGTGTGTAAGCCTGAGAATACTAGCTACAGGTACTTTTCACAGACCAACTGGGGATATCATGGGTATCTCACAGACATCAGCATCCAGGGTACTACACCAGTTCCTGGATGCCATGTTAACACATGCCAATGAGCACATATACTTCCCCCGAATGCAGGAGGAGTTGGCCAACAATATGCGTCTCTTCCACCGTGTGGCAGAATACCCGTAGGTATTGGTTGCAATAGACTGCACGCACATACACATCAAGTCACCACCCAGTGAGCAGGATAGGTGCTACATAAACCACAAGGGATACATCTCCATCAACTGCCAGGTCATGTGCAATGCCCAGGGCATTATCATGGATGTGTGTGCTGGCAGCCCTGGAAGCTATCACGACTCCCACATCTGGCATGCCTCACAGCTGTATCGGTTATTTGCCAGAGGGGACATCCCAAATGGCCACCTGGTGGTGGATGCTGGCTATGCACTGGAACAGTGGATGATGACTCCCATCAGAAATGCACACACACCCATGCAGGAATGCCATAATGAGGCACACGCACAAACCAGAATCATCATAGAGCATGTGTTTGGGATGATGAAATCATAGTTCCGTTGCTTGGACATATCTGGTGGAGCCCTGCAGTACTCTCCAGGCACATGTGCCCACATCTTCAAAGTGTGTGCCATACTACACAATATGGTCCTTCGGAAACAGCTGCAGCAGGGACAGAATGGTGAAGGCCCTCACAGCCCACCACCCACTGCCAAGGGCCCCACAGGCACAGAGGTACTCAGACCATAAACACACTGAGCCAGCCCCAGTAGGCAGATGGAGGCATGCCCAGTATGCACATGCCTTGGCAAAGAGGGAATGTATAGCACACACAGTTTAGGTACCTAGGGACTGACACCTTTCTCCACCTGCACACACAGTAAAAATGGATGGCACACACACAAGACTACCTGTAAACTGTCATGTATAGGTAGTCTACTGTGTGCATCCAACATAGGCAGCCCTCAACTATTGCACACACAACAGCCATTGGCACAAGGTAAGTCAACACCTGAACAGTAAATTAAACTATCAGCAGTTGCAGATACTGTATGTATAGATTCATAGGTAGGTACTTGGCCAACTGCCAGAGGCCATTCATAAGGCCAGCCAAAATGTGTCAGCTTTTGCCACTCCATTGATTCATTAACTGTCCCTCTGTGGAGTAGAGCCAATGGCAGGATCCTTGGGGTGCATCTACTGTTCCCCATCCACCCTTCAAGGTTTCTCTTGCAGAGTGTTAGTGATGGGCTCTGTATAATGTAGTTAGGGATGTTGTTCCAAAGTATGGGGAGTGTCTGTGACAGGAAGCTGTCCCTCCAGCTTCTTCCGGTTATTGTTGTGGCAAGGTCAGCTCACTACAGTGTGTGGCTCACTGTGACATGGATTCCCATAGGTGGAGCATATTCATCAAGCCTGAGTTCGACATGGCTGTGTTGGCCAGTGGAGATCATCTCTGGGTAAACAAGATGCCACTGAGTATAGCAGGAGTTTATTCAGTATGGCTGCATAGGCCATATGTTGGAGGCCAGTATCCCCCTTGGTGAGGTACACTCGTGGACCCCCCAGCTGTTGGACGTTTCCTCTGAGGTACATCCCACATGGGTTATTATACCCTATGATGGGACTGATGAGTAATGAGTAAAGGGGCACCATAACCCCAGTATGTCTAGGTGGGAATCCTTTAGTAGTCAGATGGCCTACGTAGAAGGATGTCCTAACTACTGGGGAGATATGATTGTCACAGGGGAGATCACTATCTACCTTAGTCCCCAGATACCCCATTACCTTGTCTGTATTAAAGTGTCTGCCACTCATGTGTTAATATGTGGGTGCAAATTTCACAATGGAATGACCATGCAGTTAGTGGCACTTGGCTGGAGGGTGTTTTGTTGGCACCCTGTGACATTCTCTGTGAGGCCCCTTGAGGGATGTCCGTGTCAGCTGGACTATCAGTCATGGCTCCCAGTTTGCAGTCATTGCCAAATATGGTCTGCCATAGTCCACCTGTGTTTGCCTGCACATCTGAGATGTATATGCCAAAAAGTAGGGCTCCCAGGACTGGGTCCTGTGGGACACCAGTCGTGACTGTTCAAGAGTTGGACCTGGAGACCACTAGTCGTACCATGTGGGTTCTGTGTGTAAGCCCACTGGCAACCCAACCTGTGATGTATGGGTGAATGTACAGGCTGGTGTGTTTATCAATAATACCTGAGTGGGGCATGGTGTCAAAAGCCTTGGTGAGGTCCAGGTAGTATGTGTGAACCACCTCCCCTGTCATCTAACATCTTGGTGACAGTATGTAAGACATCAAACAGGTTCAGTAGGCATAAATTGCACTCAACCAAGCTGACCTGGGTTGGGTTATGTGTTCGAAGGTTACCAATGTCATTGTTAATGAGTACCATGAGGATGCGAGCCATACCATTGCAGACCAGGCTAGTCAGGCTTATGGGATGGTAGTTACTATGGTCAGTTGTGATTTCACCATGATGGAGTGGAATAACCGTTGCCACGCACCATTGTATGGGCATGTAGCCTGTGGAGAAGCTGAGTTAGGAATGCTTAATTAGGTGGGGGGCAGGTTGTCTTGTACAGTTTGCAAGATGCAGTCTGGGTCAATATCTGCCTCCATTGATGCTGTGTTCTGCTGTTAGAGAGGGCCATTTCCACCTGTGTGTCTCTGATGGTTGGGATACTGTACCTTTTGGGTAGTGTTGTGGGCTCTTTAGGGGGTGAAGTATGCACCAAATGTATCTGCAAAGATGTTGGCGATATCAGTAGGGTCAGCATATTTTGTACTATATTTCACTGGCACAGTGCAACTCTGCGTGTCACCACATAGATCCTTGACATAGCCAAAGAAGGCTTTGTGGTATTCTTTCGAATCTTTGCGTATTCTCCTGCTGATGTTAGCCTTGGATGATGTCATGAGGGACCTACGTATCATACTAATAGTGGTCACGAATGTCTGCCCTTTGTGGGATTTGCTGTGTGTCTGTAACATTGTCCTATGTCTGTAGTACAGCCTGTTTATTGCAGAGGTCCACCAGACTGGTGTCCTTGTCTAGGAGGAGTGAATCCTGGTTTACCAGCGATGGCACGATCCATACATCCATGTAGGTGCTTATAGACTGCATTTGTAAATCTGTCTGTATCTTGAGCAGTGTTTCCCCTTAGAGTGGAGGCTGTGAATCCCCCCACCCATCACAAGTAGTGTAAATATAGCTGTAGGAAAGGTATACACTGTGGTATCTGTGGGTGGGGGAGATGCTAGGGTGTGTAAACAGTGAATAGTTCATGGTCAGTTCTAACCAGTGACTGGTTAACCTCCACTGTGGTGCACCTGTTGCCCATGTTGGTGATGACCACATCTAGTTGTTTTCACCCCATGTTAGGGAGGTTACCACCTGATACAGGGCATATGGGGTAATACATTCCAGGAAGCGCTGGTACTGGAAGTGAATAGCGGAGTACGTTTCCCAGTTAATGGTATGGTAGTTGACATCGACCAATGCCAGGGTGTGTGTTAGGACTGTCATATTCTCCACTGTCTCCAGGTAGGCAGAGTGGAGGTCCTGGGTCATGGAGGGTGATCTGTAGCAGGCCACATTCCATATTGCATTTGTGGCTGATGTTAGCTGCACATGGATGATCACAGAGATATCATGCTGCCCCACTAACCTGGAGGTGTAGGTATCCCTGATGAATATGGGTACAGCCCCTCTATGTCTGTCAGTCCATGTTCTGTGGCTGAAATGTGTGGTATGGGTTGTAGTCTGGTAGTGCAGGTGTGCTCTCAGGAGCCTTAAGACAGATTTCAGTTAATTCACAGATGTTGATGTTGTCCATCCTGAGGAGTGCTGTGAGTGCATGCATGTTGTGATCACAACCCCTGGTGTTGAGTAGCATAAACCTCATTGAATCTGCTATTGTGCTGTTTACAGAGCTGGTATTGTCCTTTGATAGATAGGTTAAAAACATCTACACATCTATGGAGGTACAGATAAATGTCTGCAATAATGTATATATCTATATACATATATACACACACACACACACACACACACATATATATATATATATATATATATATATATATATACACACATACATATATATATATATATATATATATATATATATATATATATATATATATATATATATATATATACACATGCATACATGTCTGTAGACAGCATCCGAAGTGGTCATATCTGAGTATAACATGGACCATAGCAATCACACATTCCACCCCCCCCCCCTCAAAACAATATGAACATAACATATGAAGAGTATATGCCAATACACTATTACAAATATGTTCTATGGACACAGTCACCAACACAACTGCAATGACTGCAAATGTCCATGACAGAATTACACAGACAGCTTTAATTTTGCAAATCTTTATTACATTCCGATGTATTGCCAAAAGGATTCAAGGACTAACAGTACCTGCATGCTATACAGGAAGCATTTAATAGTGCCTTAATGAATCAGCCTGCAAGTACCATAGTATTAGTCCACTAAGGGATAAGTGTTCATATAGGGAAAGAACACCCACACACATATAGACATTGTATAAAAGGGGTTCCTACACACCTGCATGTGGTATGTACACCCACCAACATCTACCCCACAACCGAAATAATTACATCAAAACATACTGTCATATATATATATATCTTCTTTTGGCTTTTCCCGGTTAGGGGTCACCACAGTGGATCACCTGTCTGCTCATGATTGGCAGTGGAGTTTTACGGTGTCGATTTGCCAGCCCGGCACCCAACCTTCCACAGAAGGCATCAAAACATACTGTCATACCATAACCAAAACATACTGTCATACCATAACCAATTATGCAACTACTGTGCAACATCTGCTGAAACCTTAACATACCTGGACACAGACATACTAACATGGCCCTATGTGAAATAGTTACCGTTATACAATTGAACAGCTGCTGATGTAACAGGGTTTGTATGAACTAATCCCGTTTCAGAGGGTTGAAAGGTTCGTACACCAGGAAGTTTTACCGAGTATTTATTATTAGCACAGTATGATACACAGTAACACCAAACTAAATATGTCTGGTAAGCACACTGTAAACTCCCTAACATTATATGCATAGCTATGCAGCCTTGAGCTGGTCAAACAACCTGGCCAGACTGAAACATATGCAGAAGTATTAGGTACAGACAAACCCTGCACAAGTAGCAATGTTCAGAAATATAACAGCAGTACTCACATTTAGACCAACTCCTCTAGGCATTACACACAATATATTACTGTTTGTCTCCATACAGCTGTTGCAGTAGATTCCAAGCAAAACTTCCACGCTGTCTTCCTTACAAGTAAGGCAAAGGGACAACGCCCAAGTGGAATACTCAGTTATACTCCACTGTAGCCATGGTATTGGCTAAGGCTAAGACAGTAGCAGCACAGCTGATGTGCATGTAATTAGCTACTTAGGAACACCAATTAGCCATTGGGATAGCACATGTTACTGATCTGTAACCATAAAAGGTTGCCTTGTCACGCATTCAAACCATCTGTATCTACCTGTAGGATAGTACAAAACACTGAAAGACGAACCAAAAAATGAGTATTACACTAGTTAATAAGACCTCCGATTACTAAGACGGTATGTATAACATGTAGTATGTCTGTGTATGTAGTATCTGTACTATAAGAATTACAGTGCAATCAATGCATATAGTGAAAATAGCTACCTTGTAGCGATGTATTGTTGAGCAGTAGTAATGCTTGTAGTATTCTATGTGTGTACTGCTGTAGGTCACACGGCACACTCCACATACACCACAAGGGATGATATGGGCTTGGAACCCACCAATTCACTTCAAGCCACTGTCAGTGTCAGAAATGGTCCAACAAGTATGTGCTATAACAGGGGATAGTATATGTCAATATATTGTAACAGTAGACATATGTATGGGTGTATAAGTAAGATGAACATGTTAAAGGTGGGCTAACCGTGCAAATATGGTGTGCATTGTGGGATATTATGCCAATAACTGTGTAATGTACAGTATTCTAGGCAGATCTGTATTCTATTCTATGTAGCAGTTCTGTTATGCAAACAGTAGTTATGTCTATTGGCAATTACAATACTCAATGACAGGATACATAGCAATAGTATTCATCTGACAGGTTAGCAGCATGATAGCAAAGATAATTGGAAGAGCCAGGTAACTATCCATGCACATAACACATGTAATATCCACCTCTCTCCTATCGTTTGCAAGCAATAACAGATGTGCATGTGTACATGTTATGCAAATGTGTAGTGGCCTTTGTTACAGGGCTGGGCCAAATGGCTATGTGCACACCTACACAGAGTGGATATTGAGAGTACAGACACACTGGTTGAACTACCAGGTTTGTGTAGCCCAACCTCTCATTGCCAACCTAACAGCCGCCTGTACATATTGTATGTAAGATAGTGCACAGCACTGGTAATGAAACAGGTTGCATATCATATTTAACTCCAGCGTAACATCTGCAGTAGGAGTGTAAGATGTAGGAAACAGCTGCCCATGTGTAATAGCTGCATCATAGGTGATGGCTCACACTATCTGATTAAATCCTGATCATGTTGTTAGTGGCATCAGAGCCTATTGATACAAGACTCTGTTTGGAGAGTGGGTGTCTGTCCCCAACAGAGCTCATGGTCCTGGTGGAAATGTGAGTATATACCCAGAGAAGGAAACAGACCTGTAGACACTTGCATCATCTGTAATCAACTAACAGGATGTAATGTGCTCCTCAGAGGAGGATTGCTGCTAAAGGTAGCTACAATGTTTCCATAATAGCCAGTGTTGTCACGTCCATAACACAAATAATTCCATGTGAGCATCACTGTCTAAAACATCTTCATAGGCAATACGTAAACTAAATACAGTACTTGGTACTTGTAGTACTGACTGCTCATACAGGCATGTCCATTAGTCAGCTACTGGGGTTTCCTAATGTCAGATTTGTGTATGTGGCCATCCTGGGGGAATGTAATCTCTATGCCATGTACACTACCAGACCCACCTAACACCATGCCCCACACATTGTCTGGGATGGAGCTACAGGGGTAAGCTGGAAGGCAGCCCAGTCTACAGCCATGACTGGATTGGACAGCCATGAGGTGTAGGTTAGCACATACAGCTCATCAACACAACCAACACATATCCTTACCAGAACACAGTAACGACACCCACACACACTACCAGAAATCACACACATTCACAGACGCGTCTAAGTATCTGGCAAAACAAGTGACCCCCCCCAAGCAGGAAGAGACAGACACCGAAATACAAAAACTGTATGACATAGTTTGCATAATTGTGCCACGCCTCTGAACACATGACTGGAAACATGCCCAACAGTACTCATTTGTGAATGCAAACCCTAGCACTATGATACACACCGACCTATACGAGGTGATACGTACTGTCAGTTGCCTGTCTGCCATGATTAGTCACATACGCTTTAGTTCCGATGCAGACCAGCTGATTTGGTTGAAAGCGCTTAACTTTGTTAAACAGTTCACTTTGTCTGTATTTGCTGATAGTGTTTTGTCGTATCAGTTCGTTTTTTTGTATTTTGACTTCATTAAATTGTGGATTTACCATATTTTTGGCAGTCGTGAGCACTTATTGGTGGAACCGGAGAACTATTATGATTAGCCACATACTCATACACTCGACCACCTTTTGAACTATACACATGGCTCTGGCATATTCCATGTTGTTGTGTAGGACCTGTGATGCAGTAGCCTGGACTGCATGGAAACATATGTAGGAACTGTCAGGTCTTGTAGTCCATGCAGGTAGGTCCCAAGGCCTGGGTAGCATTCTGCCATTGGCCAGAATGATACTGCAGTACAGGGACAAAGGGATTGTATTCCACAATTGTCTAGTGTAGTGGTGCATGTCACAGGGTATCCAGTATCGGTCATCCTGGGATAACATGGTTGACAGACATGATGCTTTGCCAGACAGGGCCTGCACCTGTCACCCCTGGGAATCTGGATACTGCCTAGCGCTAATGCTTTCTCTATAGTGCCTTCATCATGCACGGTTCAGGTGAGGGTTCACTGCTGTTACAGGGACAGCCAAGCAATAAACTACAGGTCTCGCTACACAATGATACATGTCAGAAACACTATACAGACACACATATGTCAATCCCTAACATGGAGAACATATCTGTGCAGTGGCTGAGACATGTTTCAATGCTCCAGAGAGCGCACCTGCATGACCCTATTATAACACATACCTCACCTCTTGCCCATTATCCCTTATTGGAACACACGGGCCACAGGTGTGTCCATATTCCTGAAGGATATGTACACCCCCACGCTAATTGCACTTGCATAACATCAGATGCATTACGCTGAGCAACTACCTTTGTGCCACAGTGGAATTCAAAATGCACCTTAAGACAGATCACCCACCAGGCCGCAGACTTCCCAACTGTCATAATGTGCTGTAATGGGGAAGATTTCATCTGAGACAGAACCATAATATTGGCTACTCTCAACTATTCCATTATGAACTGGGAAGACTCCTCATGTACCAAAACCTGTGCTCAGTGCATGCTGGATTACATCAATCCCACTGACCTGCATCACAGTAGTCACACAAACAGGGCTAACAGTATGCTACACATAGTTAGTCTCCAATGCCAATGTTATGTTTCCTAAGAGCAGAGTGGTAAGTGCCATGGCACCCATGCAGAAGGACAATGCATGTGAAAATGCTGAATCCTACACAAATGAACCTTAAGCAGTCACATATGTGCAGTGATTGTGCCATTGAAACAGAACCCGGAGTCAACCCAATACAAACAAGTAGGCAAACTTGTGTTACCATGCTTTAAACTGTACCATGGAAGGTAGTAACTGTTGCAAGAGTAAACACACATGAGTGTAGGTTATCCCTGGTCAGCCATAGTAAGATGCAGATACACCATATAAAACCACGCAAAGCTACTGTGAAACTAATCAGCCACATATTATGAGGCCAAGCACAGAGCATTCTATAGCTGTCATTACTAGTAATGGCAACGACAAGACCTGCCTTGCTGCACAGCACTATGGCAAGGGAAGTACTGCACCTACAGAAATAGCACCCGTTCATCCAGATAGGGTCTCAGAGAACCTAAACCCACTCCCACCTCCCCCCCCACCCCCAACAGGTACACTTAGTAATATATCCATGTACACTACAGGGCTCCTGTACTAACGACTATGCAGATACAAGCTGCACTCTCTAATGCCATACGTACAGCTTTCATTGGACCTGTCAACATCCCAGGGTGTATTCTACACAAATGTCAGAATATTCAGCTATCCACATACACATCATTTCAATCATAGCTCCATGTCAGGCTGTGTACACACCGAATGGTGCACAGCAACAGTTATCATACCCCACAAAGGGGGAGACTCCACTGATAATGGGACATAGTGCACAACTACCCTGCTGAGTCTGGTCTGTACGGCCATGAACCATGGTAAACGTAATTGATGTACTCCATACAGTTGTAGATGACAGTAGGGTTGATTCACACTGCATATCATGACCTTGCCAGGTCATAGGACATCATCACCCATACTGTGTTCCAGCTACACTCAGTAAACTAGGTGTATATTCCTATGTCACAGGAGTGGTTGGCAACTGGACTGCTTGCAGAACCCACACTACAGAAGGTGTCTGACAAATACACACACATCAAACCAGTGCCAGCCATAGGAATACAGGTGTCATTCCTGGAACTCTCCCTCTTTGTTACCTATACCACATAGACTAACACAGAAGGCATCAGCCTACTGATGTTAGCAAATGGCTATAAACTAGGAGCAATAGTTGACTCACTGTGTGCTGCGTTCAACATACAGAAGGGCCTTAGTGTGTCAGATGTGTGGTGTGTGATGTATGGCCACAATCTGACAGCTAAGTATTGCATTGTCATCCCCTATGTTACAAACCCTGTACCCATTAACTACCACCTAGGTAACGGTCAACATAATGGCAACTGTGTGTATGGGATGCAGCTGGACAGTCCTTCACTTTGATAGTTATGTCACCACAAAAGACAGGTAGTCGTATGTGGCACCCCTAATCATGACAGGGTGCCATCCAGGAATATAGAGATAACTGCTCAGCCATACTCAACACCCATGTGACCCATAATAGATCACATATTTCCTTTAAGGGCTATTGCCCATGTGTAGATGGCCTACACTGCCCTTCACAATCCCTAGCTGCACTATGTAGCATGCAGCCTACCCTGAATAAAGCCATGTCCAACCCAGAGGTGTTGGACATGCTACACTTAATGCATCCTGATCCCAAATAAACACATACGTCATGAACATCCACCTTACTAGTACAAGGATCACAACATGCCTGACAGATCCCTGTCCCATAAACTTAACATACTCTTGCCATACTATGCATCCCTGTCCAGCGAAGCTGCACATTGCCCTTCTCTGTGACATGGTGTGATGACCGCATGCCAAATATATCAGTAACCATGTGTATCAGTTCTGTGGCACTGCTTGAACTGGCCACTGCAACTTACCTGTCTGTTGCCTACAGCTAGGTAACCTGTCTGCCTAGACTCATAAATGGCCCAGGGCATATAGCCTAATAGATCACTATGACCATACATGCTATAGTTGATATCTAACCCTGTAAATACCAATGGGCTAGCTATTGTCCCATGTGTTACCCATGTGCAACACAGGCAATACATGGCAGAATATTACACAGCTGTACAGTGCCATGTAGATGTATATGGCAAAGCACATACATGCTTGCACATCTGCAGGGTCACAGGTCATGTCCCTAACGGCTATGTATGACTATATATGTGGCATATACACAGCATTAAGGTTGATTGCATTGATGTGAACACATCCAGGCATGTGCTGATAGGTAAAGACACCACTACAGGCAAACAGTCATGCCCACGTCAAGACAACATCCACATGGTGTATGAGCAATGTCATCACATGACACACACATATATGGCAATAACATCACATCACCAGTAGATGTCAAATGTGTGTGACCTATACATGTCAGTGGTGTTAGTGTCATGTAGATTTGCAAAGACATATATGTAATCTTAATAAATGTGATACACATGTATGTTCAGCTGTACTTCTCTGTGAGTTACTGTGACCTGTCCCCATCGCTATGTCTTCCAGGTATGCCACGTAGCAGACTGCCACCATACAGCCGCCTGGAGGATGAGGTCCTCATCCCATACCTCCTCGACAACTACACAACGCTCTTCAGCCATGTGCCACAGGATGCACAGCAGCGGGATGCCCTGTAGGAGGAACTCTGCAGGAGGGTAAATGATGTTGGCGGTCAAAATTGCACCTATTAGCAGGTGTGCTGACACTGCATTGACCTATTAAGATGGGCAAAACAGCATGCTAATGCAATCACCAGGGAACAAGGTGCAACAGGTAGGGGGGCCACTCACACGTACCGAGGAGCTACTGGCCAACCTGGGGACACCTGCAGACCTCCATCTACAAGCCTTAGCTGGTATTATGGAGATGGGTGTCTCTCAACCACCGAGCCTGGAGTTGCCTGTTAAGTCACTACTGCACATAAAACACAACTATATATCACATAGCTACATGTGTTACTGTACATTATGTAATGTAACATCATATGCAAGGCATGTATGCACAAATGCCACATACTATAGTCTGCTACTCTATGTGTGCACAGATGTGCATACTCCATAGTATAGTGTATTGTACTGGCTTATGTGCTAACATGGACACTGCACCCTGTAGCTATCACACAGGTGTGGATAATGATCTTACTGCTGTCACACCCCTGTTTAGGTACCTCTGGCATTTTGCAGTGACAGCAACCTGTGTCAGGTGAGAATGTTATTATTTACCAGGCCTGATAATGCATGGAACATATTAATAGCATGCTATCTGCCATAACACACGTACACATAATGTATGGTGGTCCTGTTAATGGACACTGCTCAGACCTGCAATGCATCACACTGTTTACCTATGTGAAACAATTAAAGACTATATGAAACACCTACACTAAACCTTCCAAACTGTCATTGCCAGGTGTGTGGACAACAGTGAATACAATGGTGGAGGCGTGTTCCACTGTAAGGACAGGTACTACATATCAGCATCACACATGTTGAGAATACAAACAATACTGTACAGAGAGCATATGTGTGCACACACACTAAATGTGTTAGAGCTGGAGTATGCCCGGCCCACAGGATACTCCCTTGCGGAGTATACCCTTGCTATGAATGTCACACAATGTCATGTGCTATCAGACATGTCCATGGCATGTAGTGGGCTGACTGCAACACTGCTCAACTATACTGCAAAACATGTCTCACATCCCATACATACCACCCTTTGTCTGCATAACCCTGTCCTCAGTGGGGCATATGCCATCTATGGGTATATGTCATATGAGATAACACTGACATGTGAAATAAGATGGCCATCACAACCATTGGACTGAACATGTGTACACGTGGCCATGAAAGATGGCCAGAGACATGAAGCAACACACACAGTAGAAGTGATGTACATGTGTGTACACCCTGTTGTACATTGGCTCAACACAATACAACTATGGCCTTTGTGTAATGGTGATATTGCAGATGTGAAACACTAAACACCATACAGGCCTGTGCACAGCTTATATAGACATAACATGTAACCAACACATAACATTTCTTGAACAACTGGAATGTGTCATGACATGGAAGCATTCACCTATACAGTATCCAAATACATACGTGTGTTGCACAACATACACATACATCCACATCAAGCCACAGATACAGTACATTCACCTTCCTGGTGCCAGACATTACTGTCATGCCTGCTCCTCATGTGTGTGAGGTACACAGATGGCATGTGGGACATAGAGTACATGTAAGTTAGCCATGTGTGGGCATAGTTGCCAGGTATCAGTAATATGGTTGCAGATGTGCAGGGGTGTCAGCCGCATACCCTTCTGTGACCTGTGTCACACATTCCACATTAGGGTTTATTGTGTATACACCTCGGTGACGTGGGTCACATTCCACATTAGATATGTATTGTATGTGAACATAGTCATGCTATGAACTGTGTCAGTAGCTCACACTGTATAGCAGTTGTGAAGCCACATGATGTCCTGCAATGGCTATGCACATCAGCTCAATGTGCAGTATGTCCCTGCACATTTGTAGGGTGGACAGACAACATTGCATCAGCTGAAGGCCCATGTTAGTATAACACATCCCTGCATTGGGACACCATTACCGTACTGTAGATTGGAAAGGACACCATTGTGTTACACATGTATGCATGTCATTCAACACATCAGCAGAAGACATGTCATACTAGATGTGACTGGCAAGGTCATACGTCATACAGCAGGCCGGTGTACTGTAAACCTGTGCTGGTCTGTGGCACTATTGCAAAGTAGGGACAGCCATGTCAAACATGTGTGTACAGCCACTTGCACAATGTCTACACTCAGCTCAGGGGTAGGTGGAATAATGTTGAACAGACGCACTGCTTTGGGGGAGATATGCAAGCTAGGGCTCAGACAAACATAGTATGCAGTCAACGTACCCTACAGGTCATGTCCTCACACATAGGAGCGGTGGCCAACACAGAGCACCAGTGGCAGATGTACAAAGCTCAGCGATGGTCTGTTAACATGTGGTGTATGTTGCACACACCATGGCAGTGCAGTGCAATGGTGCAAAGTGCATACATTGTGTTGCAGGTATGGAGCATAGGCTACTAACACAAATGGTGCAATACAGGTATGTATGCTAACCACCACTATAATTATGTAAGGTGCATGCCGTCTGCTATAACACATGCATGCTGTTGTGTGCAACTCAGGGATGTATGATAAGTACCACTATAATTGCCTAAGCTGAAACTATAATTGTGTAAGCTGATTGCCATCTGCCATATCACCTGCATGTAGCATTTGTGTCAGTGTATGTCAGTGTGTGGCAGTGTGTGTCTGTTTGTGTGCATGTGTCTGTCTGTCTGTGTCTGTGTGTGTCTGTCTGTGTGTGTCTGTCTGTCTGTGTCTGTCTGTGTGTGTGTCTCTCTGTGTGTCTCTGTCTGTCTGTGTCTGTGTGTGTGTCTGTGTGTGTGTCTGTCTGTCTGTGTGTGTGTCTGTCTGTGTGTGTGTTTGTCTGTGTGTCTATGTGTATGTGTTTGTGTGTGTGTGTGTGTGTGTGTGTGTGTGTGTGTGTGTGTGTGTGTGTGTGTCTAGTATAGCGTGTAATGTACAGTTCTTGTCTTCCCCTCATACCAGACACACACCTGAGTGTGTCTGGTATAACGTGTAATGTACAGTTCTTGTCTTCCCCTCACAGGTGTTGATGTAACTGCGTTGCCCTCCTGCGGTCCACCTGATGTTAGTGTCCCCACAGACTCTAGCAGTGATGATGATAGTATGATTGAGGCACAGGCAGGGTTGTCAAGGGCTGAATCTGTGCCATTGGTTGCCAGTCCACCTGTCTCCCCCTCATCCTCGCACACAGTTCCCCTGCCTGCACATACCCCATCACCACCGGCCATAGAGGAAGGACAGTTGGCAGGTGGCAGCATGGAACAGGGAAGTGTGGTGACTATGGAAGGTGTGCCTGCACACCATGATCCCAGTCAACAGACTGGTGATGTCCCACACAGGCATATGCCCAGCACTGCTCGTAGGAGGACCACTGGCCAACATGCCCCTGCGAGACCAAGCACAGCAGCTGGAGTCACCAGGCACATGTTTTGGGCTGTAATGGCGGCACAGGCACATGCTGAACAGCACAACAGAGAAGGTCTGAGGCATCAGTGGGCTGCTGTCCATTCTTTAACTGACAACATCCAGGCACTTGCAAATGCTCACCATCATCTTGCAGATGTGCTGGAAAGACGATTGTGTGACATGGTGGGAGTCCTTGACCATGGCATGTCAAACCTCGAGCATAGAATGTCTGTGCTGGAACATCTGGTGGGAGTGAAGCATTGGGCACATGGACATAGGTCAGCTACATCACCCTTTGAAGGTCTGCGTGAACATGCTACTCCACATGCCCACTCCCATAGTGGTGGTAGCAGCAGCAGCAGTGCAGCTGGTGCTGTGCAGTCCACACCAGGACACAGCAGGCCATGAGCATGTGGTTCTGGACAGTCCCAACAGGGACACAAATACAGTGGCCATATGTCATCAGACGGTACCAAATCTGGACCTCTGCCTGGTAGAGTCCATGCAACCCCTGGCAGGTGCAGTTGATGTGGCCATGGCCAGGCAACATGAACTGTGAAACCTGCCTTGTACAGTCTGCAGCTGTCAATATTACCCCTGTGTAGGCCAGCCACATGCCAGACCTGTGTGCATGCATACACACCCATTGGAAACAAATGTAGGGCACCTCAACACACACCTGCATAACATCCACACATGCCCAATGATATCACAGGCCCTAACACACATGCATGATGTCATCCAATGGCACAGCCTAGGCCTCTGGCAAACATTATCACCCTGTGTATATGATGATGCATGTGCCACATCACTGGCATTCACACCATCAGTGCAGGGACATGTTCATATGGCCTGATGCACAGGGTGAACATACTAGGTAGACAACTGCAGATTTATATTGTTGAGTAGTGTTGACAGGCAGCAAACATACCACATATTGCAGTTGTAAAGTGCATTTTGTACGTTTGACAGTATGTATCATGTGTAACAACACTAACAGCATGTTGATCCTGATGTTCTGCCTTCCTCTTTCAGGTGTAGTTGCATGTGCCAGGGGATGTTGGTGTGTGCAGGAGTCCCATATGTACATGCTGACTACCCACAGGTCAGTATGACAATACCTGCATGCACATTGTAGTATCCACATCACAGTTATGTTCTCCTGTGTTTCAATTATGTTTACTGTTCTAATCATCCAAGAGCATGATAGCTGTTTAGTAAGCTACTGTGTTCAGAGACATCACATCTATAGTGGGTGACATCACAGGTATAGATACCTGGTGCACGGAGTGGGTAAAAGAGTGGTATGCTGGAAGACAAGGGTAAAGGCCAGTGGATATAGTGGCTTCTCATTGGGAAGCGGTAATACGCACTGCCATGACAGCATGCAAACACAGACACACCCACACACTCAGGGACTCAGGGATTCACAGACACAGTAACACACACTCTGACACACACACACACACACACACACACACACACACACACACACACTGGCACTCACAAAGATATACACCTATGTTACACACATACAGACACTTTACATGTGTAAGGTTTAACCACCTGCCTATGCCTTTCTTTCTACACTTCACTCTTTACTGGTGTCAACATCAGTGTTCAGGAGAGTGATAACATGTGGGATGTATTCCCAACCATATGTGACATATATGGACACACACCCAAATGTGCCAGTACTGTGAATCAAACACCAGCCTATCTCATGATAGGTACCACAGAAGTACAGCACTATCGCATCCAGTACAATGCTTACTGACTCTTTCCTTTGATAACTGTGCTGATATATGCACAGGGGAGGTATTACTGTTACAGGTGTCATGAGGTTTGCCTTCAGTGTTACCCTTACAGCATTCTACATTGTCTGTCTTCCACTTTAATTAACAAAATCTGACTTTAGCAGGTACACAGGTTATTGTAGGACTGGTTGTAACACACCAGTGATCTGTCCTCAGTAATCATTCATCTGCAAGGAAGCCCCATCGCTTAGTAGTCATGTCTAAACATATGCCCATACCTCATGTACGGCTTACTGTACTTAGAGCATATCACCATATACAGTTGGCAATGCTGAGGCTGTATTGCAACAGCATGATGTACTAGGACAACGGTCACCTTCAGACATCAGACACTGCACACACATGGAATCTACACAAACAGCAATACATGTACACATATGCAGTCTACATCAGTACATGCACTAGCAGGTCAAGAGGATACATTCCACACCTTCCCCACACATGTGTGAAACATAGACGAGCATTACACCACAATGGATGTTGTATTCATGTACTGATAGGACACCACCACTTTCACCGAGTAGTCATGTGTGCATATATTACAACAGCACATATCAGTGTGACACACACAGCATTATTCCATGTCATGCTTGTACGAACTGTTACTTTGAGAGTGCCATGGTGAAGCCAGGGCACTGAAATGGTCAACAGTGAGCACATCATATTTGCCACACACACCTCATGTGTACTGGAAGAGTGCCAGCAGTGTGCTCTGTTAGAGCTAGGCATTACACTCATTCAAGCATGTGCGAGGTCTGTAGCTTGTAAACATCCCATCCCAGCATGTACTGGCTATTGTGGTACTAAGGCTAATGTCCAGACAGCACACAGCATGCATGGCTTGCAGTTGTTGACATGGGGTATATATAGGAGCTGTGACCACACATGGCTGTACATGTCATGAAAATATCACCTGTGACTATTCAGGAACATAAAGAGCAGAGCTGAATTTCCCTGAGTCTGTCAATACAGGCCCTGAGTAGGTCCTATTGTCCTGTTATTTGGGTATGTTTGTAGGCATTGCATTAGGTGGACATGTCTAAAGACATGCATGTCACATGGGGTGTTATATGATATGATAGGTGACATGGGTGACCAGTAGAGAGGGGATATTACCTCTGTCAACATAGATATCAAACTTTATGTACTGTTAGCATGCTATCTGCCATGTGCATGTGTGTAATGACTGTAGCCACCTGTATGTAGAAAGGTAAATGAAAGCTATGGTAATGTAATTTATGTTGTATGTGTGTGGGATGTACATATCCAGGGCGGGTACGGTTAGGTCATATCCAACCATGAGGGTGTTGTTTACTGGTGCACAACAGTCGACCGTGTTAATGCTGACAAAATCAGAGGGACCCTGGTATGTGTAGACCTGAACTGGTTACAAACAGTGGTATTATTGAATTGCATAACACATTATGCAGCTGTGTCTGTACATGGGTACTTTGCACAGCTGATGTAGGCCTAGGTACAGTCCACCAATTGAGGGTCATCTGGTGGTCTACCATACTATGTCATACCACATATGGATGTGTGTTGGTAGTCTGGGAACATGGTGGTGGATATATATGAGGGTACAGCCCAGACTGCAGCATTTGCCACTGTCACCTGTATCTGACTCAATTGTGATGCGTTATGTTGGAGTAGTGGTCTTTACATGTGAATAGCCTTTACAAATATGTGTACACCACCACTTGGAATGGTCCATACCACTGTTATGGCCCACATGTCTGGATCTGAGTTATGTGGTGGTAGTGCAATTGTGTACTACAGAGCCTTCAGCCAGGTGTTCCTCACTGCACAGATGTCAGTATTCCCCATTGTAGGTTCTACATTGAGCAAATGGATTACTAAAGCCACACA
Organism: Protopterus annectens; assembly: GCF_019279795.1. Taxonomy (NCBI): domain Eukaryota; kingdom Metazoa; phylum Chordata; order Ceratodontiformes; family Protopteridae; genus Protopterus; species Protopterus annectens. The sequence continues at coordinate 997,003,138 of NC_056744.1, forward strand.
TCTGGCATGTGTTAGCATAAGTATCTAATGCAGTTGTCATGTAGGTGTCAGGGTGTTACATCTGTGTGTAGGACATTTGCCTTGGAATGCGGCTATATCAGTAAATGTGACCTAGGTATTATCCACACACACGTGTAACATGAATGCATGTGCTCTGTGTTGAAGGCTCATCGTTTGGTCATAACAGCCCGGAATGACAGACACTGGACAACCTCATTATAACATCAGGGCATTGGCTCATTGTTTTGGTCTAGCAGTTGCCACCTGTACCATGACATCTCTGCATGTGGCATTAATGTGTTTGGTAGCAAATGCCCCATGTAAGGTGATGGACAGCGGCAAAACTTGTGTATACGACCAATGTGAGATATACTTAGGGTAGCAGTCCTGCTAATAATGACAACTACTAACACAGCCAGGAGAGGTCATCTTGACTACTGCACCTCAGTACCATTACACAAGGTGGCTCACACATTATGCTTGCACATGCCACTGTTCCGCGTATAATGCCACTGTCCACAACCTGCTGTCAATGTATGCCTTTCAGGGTGGCAAGGTGTGTGACACATGCTGTAGGTAGCATCCGCATGTGCGACCCAGGTAACCTATTGTCTGTCATGTCTACACATGCATGAATGTGTATACATAACATATATATGTCAGTACTTCATGTACATGTATGCATGTGTACCACACAGCACAGACACTGATATATCATTTACAGGCCACATACAGGTCTCAGGTAGTAAACCAGGATGATGTGCATATATACTGACAGGTAAGATGTACCTAACTGTAAACCTGTGTGTTTACAATAGGAGTCCATTACAATGTATTTTGTACATGTAAGTGTTTGAGCATGCACACTGTGGCCTTCAGTGGTTAGAATCAGAGTGCATCCCAAACAGTCCTTGCTAAGTGTATGAGCGTACCCACTGCCACCTTGTGTAATTTGAGTCAGTGCATCCAACAAGCCATTTGTTGCTAAGTGTATGAGCCTGCCCAGTATAACCTTGTGTAGTTGTAGTCATAGTGCATCCCAAACGGCCCTGTGCTACTAAGTGTATGAGCATGCCTACTGTATCCCTGTATAGTGATAGTTGTCGTCCATTCCGCAGATGGCCATACTCCAGTTCAGGTTCCTGTTGTGTTACAACTATACCTCTCAGGCCTACCTGTGGATGGTGTGTCTTGTTTGTGCATACAGGTTGTAATGGACACCTACTTTAAACACACAGGTCTACAGCTACGTACTTCATGACTGTCAGTCTCCCTGCTGTTGTCCTCAATTGTAGAAGAGCAGTCTGACTGCCTTGGGATGTGTAATCTCTGTGGCGCATCTTGTAACTGTGCAATACTGTAATAGTGATCCTCAAATAGGCAGGAGTTCTAATCCCACCACTGGCAACTGTGTGTGTGTGTTTGTGTGTATGACAGCAAATGCCTGAGTGTGTGTGTGTGTCAGCAAATGGCTGAGTGTGTTTGTGCGTGTGTCTCAGCAAATGCCTGAGTGTGTGTGTCAGCATAGGCTGAGTGTGGTTGTGTGTGTATTTGTGTATGCATCCTGTCATGGCAGCGGGTTTTGCTGCATTCCAACAGATACCTCCTTTTGCACTGGCCTTTATCCTTGTCCACTGCTATACCTCTCTCTTACCCCCTCCCCACTGCAAGTAATCAGTTCTGTGATGTCACCAAGTTCAGACGTGGAATCAATAAGTGTAATTATGTGTGTTCTGTGGCACATACCCAAACTGCATATCACTGTACTAGTTACCTTTACATAGGCAAGATGTGTATGAACAATACTGGCGTGTGCATGTTTGTGTGTGTGACTACCCTGTAGCCAGGCATACACATGTGTAATGTCTTTTAGCACACCATGGTAGCCATCTGTGGTGACCGGTGTCTACAAAGTATTACATAGTTAGAATGGTAAAGAATACACAGTCAAACACGACTACAGTTGGGTATGTTATTTTTCTGTGCCACTGTCGAGCAGCGACACAGATGTGGTAACTGGGGTGTAGGTCCATACCCATCATTCCCCCACACTAACTCCACAATCCCCGGGGTAGATTACATTAGCCATCATTCCCCACCCCAAACTTCACATACACAACAACCATCCCTTCTCTGATGAACTGCTTATGATTTAAATGTTATAACACAAGAGATACCTCTGTTTTGTGTACACATCAGTTCCTTTGGAACCCTTCTGTGTCACAAAGGGCGTTCAGACGTGTGTATATGTATATATGTATATATATATATATATATATATATGTATCTATAGATATATATATATATATATATATATATATATATATATATACATATATATATATATATATATATATATATATATATATATATATATATATATGTGTGTGTGTGTGTGTGTACACATCCCATAGATGCATATATGTAGTTATGACAGTTGTACAGATGTAGACTTGTCTTTATTTCACAGAGTACAGTACATTCAAGGGTATTGTATATATGTACACAAAGGGGCTGTCCCATTTGTTTTCAGTACTGTGGAATACCTGAAGTAGGATGTGCATTATAGACCCCATGCAACATGTGTACAACCCAGATGGCTTGGTAGTACATCCAGTGACCTCAATGTGCATAGTCCAGGGTTCAAGACCTGCAAGCTTTGTTGATGCTGTCAATTAGGAGTGCATAAAATACTTTTAAGCAGGCATAAATGTGTTTTTGTGACAGTAAGCAGTGGGTACATGCAGGTAACAGACATGTACAATCCACAGTACACTTGGAATGCCCTTCTTTGGCAATCCTGCTGATGTCACCCACCAGGGACACACACATACACAGACAGACACAGACAGACAGACTGGGACTGCTGTAACTTAGTATTCTCCATAGAACGTGCTGTAACTGCATATTGCTGTAGTGTGATAAACTAGTTAGGTAGGGGTTCTATTCCAAGAGAGACCAACTGTGTATGTGTGGGTGTGTGTGTGTGTGTGTGTGTGTGTGTGTGTGTGTGTGTGTGTGTGTGTGTGTGTGTGTGTGTGTTTCTGTCTGCCTGAGACAGAAACAATGCTTTTTAGAGTATGCACACTCTTTACGATTCACATGACCACCTTTGGCAATTCTGCTGATGTCACCCACCTAGAAATACACCTCTGGGACTGCTGTAACCCAGTATTCTCCACAGCACGTGCTGTAACTGCGTATTGCTGTAGTGTGATAAACTAGTTAGGTAGGGGTTCTATTCCAAGAGAGACCAAGTAAGTGTGTGTGTGTGTGTGTGTGTGTGTGTGTGTGTGTGTGTGTGTGTGTGTGTGTGTGTGTGTGTGTGTGTGCATCTGCCTGAGACAAGAACTATGCTTTTTAGAGTATGCACACTCTTTACAATTCACATGACAACCTTTGGCCATCCTGCTGATGTCACCCACCTAGACATACACCTCTGGGACTGCTGTAACCCAGTAATCTTCATAGCACATGTTGTAACTGCGTAATGCTGTAGTGTGATACACTAGTTAGGTAGGGGTTCTATTCCAGGACATGGCAGGTGTGTGTGTATGTTTGACTGTCAGAGCCTGTGTGGAGGTGGCTGTGAGTGTGCAACCACTGGACATGTTGGGGAGCGGATTTTGTAGTTTTCCTATATGGTGCCCGTCTTATATGTCACAATGTCCACCTCATGAGGAGTAGAGATGTCAGTCAGCCAAGGGACTGTGTTAGCAAGCCATACCCCTACATCTGGCAAAAGGCCTGGTGAACAAAGTATGCAGCCCTACTATTACCCAGAATACGTCCTGAACTCATGTGTCATAAACAAACACACTTGCCTAGAATATCCCGCTATGTTGCTAGTACCCTGCACATTGATGACAGATAGTAGTCATGGTGTGATTGCAGTGGGCTGCAGAGGGCATGGCACCCTGTACAACAGTACAATAGGCACATAATTGCGGACAATGTGCCTTCACTATATTCCCCACTGGATTCCTGCAACATATGTGGTGCCATCAAATGTGATCCACAGAGGCCATACAATGCAGTACACATGTGCCCTGTATGGACCGATGCCACTGACACCAGGGAATACCTGTATCATGCTATCAATGCAGGTGCAGGGTCAACCTGCTAATTATAAGCAGGTTCTGCCACAACAGGCCAGTATTGGCATATCGGAGGATAACAGTCTGTGTACACAACATGTGCCAGCCAAACCAGGTACACCTGTACATGTCACTGTACATTATTTTGGGACATGCACATCCCAGGCAATGTCCATGTCAAGGACTATCAAACACAGACATGGCATGCATTGCAAAGTTATGGCCATACACAATGGTAACCAGGATGTCAGGACAGTTCATACAATACCCATCTGTGTGGGAAATTGCAGACACTAGACCCCTGTACCACACTGCACACCATTGTCAGGTGGCATGATGCCATCGATTACATCTCACCCAGCCTTGTACAGCCATCTTGCACAGCCAACCACTACACACCCATGAAGCAATGCACACATGCATGTCAGTACTGGCACCTTGTGTCTGTGTGTAGGGTATGCTGCTCCCAACCACAGTCCCTCCCAGTATAACTCCCATTGGCATACCGACAGATGCCAAACACGATCACATGCCATAGCCCATAGAACCTCCGGATATCCCCTGTGGTGCATGTAGTACCTGTGTATTACTGCAGTGTGGCAAACTGAGTGGTTTGGGAGTGTATTTGTGAGCCTGGCAAAGAGTGTCAATGTGAGTCCATTAGAGATTGTGGTTGTGTTGACAATGACATCCGTTCATGTGGACAGCCATGTGTGCTACACCTAATGTATGTCTACTATATCTCTGTTGCAGATGTCGCACACCAACACACACATATACGTTCTTACAGCACACCAACATGTCAGCTTTGTGGCACATGGAGTAACTGCATGCACTTGTAACAGCAATGACTAATCAGTCAGGAGTTTGAACCCCTGTACTGATAGGTGTGTGACAGACGATGCTTAGGTTTTAGTCTCCAAGCCCTTCTCTGATGTACTTTGCCTTTGTCTGTCCCTCCCACACACTCTCTGGTTGATGTGGAGGTGTACACCTGCTCAGCAGCAGCTTGTGTATTGTAAGTGATGGTCATGTTCGGGTGATGGCCTCTGCACCTATTGCAGTCCCCCTCTAGCTGATTGCATGTGGAACAGCTGTGATGATGTTCCCATAGCCATTTGCATGAAAAACACAATACAATATCTAGAAACATCATGTTGGTGTTCGCCCCTGACAGTCGCTGTGAGTGGTACCTGGATCTGGTGTTTGGTAAACTGCATCACAGATGATATATGGATGTTCCTCAAACAACATACACAGTGGGAAATAGCCTATAGACAGGAGGGTGATGTGCCAGTCATGACTACAGCATGTAAGTGTAGCTATGCTTCATTGAGACAACTGCCTGTTTAACAAGGTGTGTGGTAATGGCTATTCTGCAGGTTTTAAAACTGACAAGACAGTGGTCTGTTTGTGAGGGACCCCCATCTGTAGGGCCATCTGTGGACTGGTCAGTGTGTGGAGCCATTTGTTTCCTGTGTTACCCACTGAACACACATCTGTGACCAGCAGGAGCATAGTGTGAGGATTGCAGCCAGTACATGGTGATAGTGATGAGTTACTGCCATCGCATCCCTGACTGGATATATGTCACATGAAACAGTGGCATCACAGACACTGTCTGGGGTTCTCAGTGACATGCCAATAATGGGCCACTGTTCATAGCTGCAGTCACAAGTCTTCTACACGTTGTACAGATGTCATGCAGTATATATGCATGTGTTGTGCTGTCTCTGCAAATGTATACCATCTGTTGTGTTGCGTTGATGGTCATATCTATGCATGCTGTTATACGTAATCCTGAATGCTGTTGACTATTACTAAACCATATCTGTGTTTAAACTGCAACACCATAGGCTGTATGGGTTTGGAGGTCCCGGCAAAAACTCCTGTCCCACTTCAGCTGCAATGGCACAGGGCACCAGCGCATCTGGGGTCCCAGCCTTGGACCTCCACCTCTGTTGGCTCTGCACCACCTTCTGGTGGTACTGCCACTGAGGATGGGGCTTGATTTGACCCCCCTGGGAGCAGGTCCAGACAGGGACATGTCCGCTGTCATACAGTCCCAGACGTGGTGCGTTGGGGGCTCAATAAGGGGTTTCAAGGCCAGATAACGCCAGCTGAAGGGCAGGGTGTCACATTTACAGGGTAAGGCTGCCCCTCCTAGACAGCCCCCAGCGCTGCCACCTTTGCAACTGTTTTGGTGCAGTGGTGGCTGCCCATGGCTAGGGACCTCCATCCCACTTTTTCCATCTGGGGGCTCTTGGGCTTGTAAATGCCAAACACCTCTCCCCGTCCGAGGTGTATCCCCCCACATGTGTCATATACTGACCCTGTATGCTGTCTTGTCTGTCATCCTACCCTACCTATCCTCCATGAGCATACCTGCTCTCCTTCCCCCATGTCCCACTCTCACCCTATGGAAACAAAAGACTAATCAGTTCCTAGAACAACAATTGCCCCATACATAGTTGTCCATTTCACACATGTGTCCACTGGACACATGTAACTCTTTTAATATGCATCGCAACATACTCCAGTTATCCTCACCCCTAATCCTCTGGTGCACAATCCTAGTATGCACATGACTCCTAAATGTTCCAGGTACACGTGATGTGGATGACCCTATTGTACACACAACACTACCAGTCCCTCTATGGTTACCCCATTTACCTTTATCATGATGATGATGATGTCGCACACAGCACCTTGCAAGAATACTGTTCTCACATAATGATTGGACAGGAACTGTTGTGTTAATGTAAATAACATGCACAGAGTGATGTATATGGCCAATGTACAAATGTTTGCGTGTATGACACGTGTCTGTCTGAGGGAGTCTTGATATTACATAGGACAACATCACTACATAATTCAGGCATTGCTGGTGTTTCCCTTTTCATTCCTTTGTAATACTTTGTTGTCACATGGGATGTTCCTGATATATCTATATATATGCATGTATCTAAATGCTGGACATAAACAATCACACATACATCTACATTATGGAATACATTTCCTATACTGTTGAATGACTGCACTGGATGATATGTTTGTGATAAGGTCCAATGTCTATATATCTGCCATGGCTTAGTAGTAAATCACAATAGCTGTGTGTGCAGGGTCCTGGTTTCAAGCCTTGCAGAGGCCATTTATTTTGTTGCTGGGCAGAACAAGGCCATTGGATACGGTGTGCTTAAGCCACATTGAAGCAGTTTTGAGCGGGTGTGCGTGGGTTTGCGTGGTGCTAAGCAATGCTAACCTCTGGTTACAGTTTCTTACACTCATTTAACCTCTACATTGCTTTACCATTGTAATACTCACATACTGGTGGCCAAACAGGCTTACACCCGCTTGCTCCTGCACTTGCAAATGCACTGCATTTGGTGTTTGCATCTGACAGTTATGCCTCTGTGTGGGAGTGAGGACTATGATATTACTTTGTGATGCCTATTACATCAGATTACATGCCTACAGTGTCAGGAATGGCTGCCCATTAGGCAATAGCATGCCATGCAACTCTACGGAATCTGTGGCCTGTCCAGAGTTCGATTCATATTATTGGTGTGTTCCTCTTACAATCTGCACCCATCTGGCTAATACATGAGAAATTACACTCTTCAATACAAACAAGTAATTGGGTTTTGGAACCCACATCCTTCAGCCAAGTCATGCTACTGCACACCTAATACTCTATCATCTTTCTAAGGTTGTCAGTGGAATATGTGCTTTCTGTCTCTATCAGACCTCTCATACAATTGGGGAAATATACAAACTGAATCAGGGACATTGCATAACAACATCAGGGACACATTTAAATTATTAGTGCTATTAACCTGACACATTGACAGACTCAGAGCATATGAATTCATACACATTCTCTGAGGTAAATGATGTTTATACCTCTTAATTGTTGTTGTTATTCATTATGTGTAATTCACCACCTTTCCTCCAAATGTCACTAGTTTTACGAGGGATTAAGTGGGGCAGAGTTGGAAACCAAGTCGAAATCTGGGATGTCCCTGGAAATCGGTGACAGTTCAGAAGTATGGTCCCTATTTGTTCCCCCAATGGTTAATGTCCTGTCCATTGGATGTGCTCTTATGGGTTGAGAGGTATGGGCATCAGCTATGCCCATTTCAGAATATTACTTACATCCCCAGGGCAGTCCTAATACGAACGCGACAACCAACACCTGCACGCCTAGGCCCATAATTTCATACCCATAGTTCACCCACCTGCCACTCCTCTACACCACTCATCCTTACTGTGGGTGCAGGTGGGGTATAAACACATCACTACACACTGCCCACTCTCCTCGTGTCGGGACACATGTACGTTGTGTCGACCCATAGGTTATCAGGATTGCACAACCTACTGGTCCGTGTACATCTACAGGCCGGTTTGATAAGTCATTACCGGGACTGACTCCGATCATTAATTTTTGGTGTCCCACAAGGGACATCAATGTCTATGCTTCAAGATTAGACCTGGCAGGTCTCTCCCACTGGTAGTATCCTGCCACTGGGAAGCAGTGGTGTGTTTACCATTATTGTGTGTCTGTATGTCTCACCAGCCTAGCTGGGGGGTGGGGGTTTGATGCTACGTGTTACATGTTTGTTTATTGGACCCCTCACCCCCATATGCATGGTCTGTGAGCATATGTTACTCGTAACTGCTGTATCATATCCTAGCTATATACATGTGTATATTTACAGTTATATATATATATATATATATATATATATATATATATATTTACGTTACTATATACAGATATATCTGTACATGTATACATAACATGTATATTTATATTTTGCTATCTATCTATATATATATATATATATATATATATATATATATATATATATATATATATATATCTGTATCACAACATTATATGTGGGTATGTATCTGTATTCTGTCTCTGTATGTATACATTTGTACTACGGAGAGGGAGAGGCTTATCTCTATGTCGCTATGGGTAGATATACACACACATACCTCTAGGTATATACATCTACATCTGGTTATTCCGTTCCTTGCCATATAGATTACACTTTGCTGCTGTGGGACTTACAGTAGGTGTGGCTGCTCGTTGGGCGATGCCTCTGCCCAATGAACACATTTACTTACATCCCAAGGGCTGTCCATAAAGGCCCACATCAGCCAACACCTGCACACCTAGACCCAGACGTAGCTACCCATAGTTCCCCCACCCGCACCTCCTCAACAGCACCCATCCTTACTCTGGGTCCTGGTCTGTTCTAGACACAGCACTACACGCTGCCCACTCTCCACTTCACGGGACCCATTTCATACAACTGTCTCGGCCCATGGGTCATCAGAGTTTCCCACCTTTGTATTCCGAGTATGTATACAACCCAGCCAGAATGGTTGGTCTATCACCTTCCTTTGGTCTTGGCAATTTATGGGGTGTCCCGCAAGGGATGCTCCAGTCTGTGTTCCAAGATTAGAATTCACGGGTGCACTGTGTACCTCCCCAGTTGTATCCTGCCTGTGGTCTGGGGAGCAGTGGACTCTTTACATTGTTTGTGTGTATGTTTCCCATGTCTGGCTGGGGGGGGTGGAAGGTCATGCTACGTGTTTCATGTTTCTTGCTTGGGCTCCTCACTTCCATTGGCATAGCCTGTGAACATATGTCATTCTTGTGTGCTGTTTCCTATCATAGCTGTATATCTCTGTATATCTACACACACACACACACACACACACACACACACACACACACACACACACACACACACACACACACACACACACACACACACATATATATATATATATATATATATATATATATGTGTGTATATATATATATATATATATATATATATATATATATATATATATATATATATATATATATATATATATATATATATATATATATATATATATTTATATGTATATATGTGTGTGTGTGTGTGTAAAGCAAGACATACCCTGCGCAAACGCACTTACACATGCTTACTGGTGTTTATATATGCTTGACCTGCTTACTAGTGCCTTATTCATTATGACACTGACACTTCACTCCATTTAACTTTTAATTGATATTTTGCATGTTATACAGTGGACAGACGTCGCAATATGTTCATGTACGTATTACCGATGGTAAATGGTATGTGATACAGTGGGATTCAGTACGGGAATGTCTGTTCGTTAGGGGGTTGCTCTAACCAATACACTATTGTTGTGCTGCTTCATTTGCATATAAACCCATATACCCATGGCTCCTGATTCCCCAAACACACACCCCAATGCCTCCCTAACACTGCTGTCATCCATTCTCCAGTCGGATTCGCGGTGTATCCACACCATTACACATTGGCCACTCTCTACTCCTAGAGACCCATCCCATTGGTTGACTCATTCCACGCATCCTCAGAACTCCCAAACGTTTAGTCCACAAACATTGGTGACGTGAGCATCCAAAAGAATACTAATCACAATTTTTGGGTTGACCCACATGGGACACGTATGTGTTTATGTCAAGATTAGACTCTATACTTCATTACATCCTTACTCCCGTTAACATGACACTACAATAAATTAATATGTATGACTATGCGGTAATGCACACGTTAGACATGAGAGGCTAATTATGTACGTGTTTGGCGTATTTCTTTTACAAATAGACTGGTTTAGTAATTGGCGTTGCCGTAGCAGGCAGATCACAGGAATGATTCCATGTATGGGGAAGTCTTCACATTTGATTATTTTCAGCACAGCACTGACTTCGGACATTGTACACACTTCTGCATTTTAGCAGTTTCATCCCATCCCTCTTCTGCACAACCTATTATTCTATCTACTGCCGAGGTTTGTAAGGGCACATTCATGTTATTTATGTCTGCAAATGGAATGAATGTGTTACAGAGAATGTACTTCTACATATTGATGTCTGCATGTGTGTATGCATATATACCTATAACGAACTTGCTGACCTCCAAGGGGCGGTCCAGTTAGATCCAGCCCATCCAAGTCTGGCACGTCTGGTTCCATAATTTCATACCCATAGTTCCTCCACCCCACCTGTGTTCAAAATACACGCATACCATCCATTGTCCAATTGTTATTGCAGCCATGACACACCTCCCCACATTGCCCTCTCCAGAGCGTTAGGGGCCCTACATGTATAGGTTCATAGGTTCATACTAGGCTATCTGCCCTAGGGCATTTATAAGCCTAGCCAGAATGTGTTTGGCTTTCGCCACCCATTTTAAATTTATTTTGCTATGCTCTTTTTCGAGGTTAGTGTACTGTGCCTCTGTCTAACAGTGACACAGAAGTGATACCCAGGGTAAACCTACAATCTCCCATCCACTCATCAAGATTCCTCTTGAAGAGAGTCAATGAGGGACTCTGCCTAACCTGGACTGGGATTTTATTCCAGAGTGAAGGGAGCCTCTGGGTTATGAATCTGTCCCTCCAGCATGTCCTATTTATTTCAGTGCTGAGGTTCAAATCTCTCGAGCGCGTAGCTCGATGGGATTTGGATTTTCTCAGGTGCAGCATGTCCATTAATTCCGGGTTGGACATGGCTTTATACGTCAGGCACAGATCGCCTCTGAACAGGCGGTATGCCACTGAGTAGAGCTGGAGTTTCTTTAACTGGGCAGCATATGGCATCTGTTTGAGCCCTTTGATCCTCTTGGTGAGGTACTTTTGGGGTCTTTCCAGTTGCTGCAGGTGTCTGGTAAGGTACATCTCAAAAGGGGCATTGTACTCAATTATGGGCCTGATGACGACCTCCCCTGATCTAGATGTGAATCCCTTCATGATTAGGTGGGCTATATAAAATGTTTTTCTAACCACTTTGGCCACGTGGTTGTCAAATGAGAGATTGCTATCAACTTGGGTCCCCATGTCCCTAATTACGTATGTTGTTCCAACCCATGTATTCTCAGGCTCTCCCACCATTTAGTCCTTGAACATACCTGCCCTTGCTTGTGTAATGGTCGGAAGGCCAAATGGTCTATCAATTTTTGGGTAGTCCCACCAGGGACTACCCTCTGTGTGCAAAGTAGACTTAGCAAATCAACAATGTTACTCCCACTGGTAATATCATGCCTGTGGTGTGAGTAGCAGTGCTTTACTCACTCCTGCCCAGCTGGATATGACATACGCTGACACCGCTATATAATACTGGGGTTGCTGTTGATTCCCTTCTCATTCCATTTGTGTGCTTTCTTCTTACATTGTTCTTTCTTCATAGATATATATCTATATATATTATATATCTGTATGTACTTTTATACATTTCCTATTCTGGGCACTGCTTAGACCCGCAGAAGTGCACTCAGACTTGCTTACTGGTACCTTTATGTGTTTACTACTGCTTATTTGTGCTTACACCTGCTTACTAGTACCTTATTCATTATGACAGTGCCACTTTGCTTGAATTATATTTAAGTTAAATATCTCATGCGATACTCTTATGTAGGTTTTATGGCAAAATGACATTCATTCCACATGGAAAATGATATGTGCTATTGTTGGGCTCGAATCGTGACTGCCTGTTTGATAAGCGGATGCTCTAAACACTACACTATTGGCACTTATGTTGATTCTGCATGTTTTTCTCTATTTGAATGAATATGATGTGTACGCTTCACTCGGTGGTAGGCAGCGACACGCAGACATGCTGTGCTTTGCTTACACCTTCGATATTGCTGCAATTCGAATGTATAATAGGGACACAGGGACAGGGAATCTAGTTGTGACAGTCCTAGGGACAGGGCTCTACATTCCACTATGTGCTTGTGTGTTTACTACTTTGATTTTATTTCACTGTTCGTGGACACTCTTGTATGCTTAGCATACATTTAAGTATCCACAGACACTGACTTACTGACTTACTATTAGGGGCAGGCTCTACTAGTAGGCATAGTAGGTTTTGCAAGTGCCAGGGCATGTTTACACTTTCGTAGAGCACTTGTACATGCACCCTGCACTCCCACATGTTTCCTGTGCATGTCAAGGGTGCGGCGGCATGCCCTCACACATATTCATGTGGCGCTGCTGCGCCATCTCTTGTGAGGATGCTCGGCACAAGGCCAAAACAGTCCTTGCGTCAAGGTTCTTGAATCCTGGGGCATATGTGATTATTCACACAGATGATTGTTGCCTCATTTGTGCATTCTCTCTTTTTACATCCACAAAAAACTTTCTACCGAATGTGATTCTACCTTTTGATTTGCAGCAATATATATATAAATATACACACACACACACACACACACACACACACACACACACACACACACACACACACACACACATGCAAACACACATATATAGACAGAAATATCATAAATCAATAAATCAGTATTCTGCATCTACAGTCCTCTGTTCCACTGGCAAACTGCTTACATGCATATCAAACAACTCTGCTGGTGACTCCCTCTAGTCAATCTATGTATCAAAGCTCTGAAACAACCTACCACTCCTTCTAAAGTAAATAAACAAACTAAACTAATTGAAAGCCAAGCTCAGGCAACACCTAGCAGACTCTTGGCTCTCTCCATGCACCCTACCAGGGTAACTTCATATCCTTAAAACACAAACTGCTCTTTACCTCATGTCTCTCAGAGAGGATAGTCTAATCATACAAAGATATAGAGAGGCCATTATTTATGGTTTCTCCTCACCACATGCAATCCCTCCCCTCCTTCCTTTCTCTTCACCTCCTGCCTGCCCCACCTTCTTCTCCATTCATCATGTTTATTTTACTGCTTATTCACCTCTTGCCTCCTCATTTTTCTGCCTTTCTCAGTCCCTGTAGTCTCTGCTTACATCCTTATGCATAACATTCATCAGACCTCATCTACCTCAGTACCATAATCTACTGTTACTAAACTATACTTCTCATCACTATGATCATATTTCTTTATATACTTCACAGCTTCATAAATGTTACTCACATTTTGCATTCATGTCTACTAGAGAGTGAGTCTTGCATTATATTTTATGTACTATATCTGTGTGTTATCCTGCATTATATATTCATGTTGCAATCTGTATGCTTATAGACTTTTTCACTGACACCATTCATCTGCCTAATAACTATGCAACTGTTGACTATAATTATTTCTGTCTCTGTCTGTTGCTTTCTCCCCATGTCTCTGCTGGAAAAAGAGTTTCTCCCCAGTCAGACAAACATGGTCAAAAGCAACAAATAAATAATTCTGCCTTTGCTCCAAGATTTCTCCAATATTTTGGAAGATTGGACAAGACTTTTATGATTATATGTTGTGAATGTTTAGTGTGCCACCTCAGAATATCATTCATAGTTTACCACATTAAAACCCACACATTTTCAACTTTACTGTGAAAAACCTTAATACTAAATCTGCTTAATCCGGTGAAGATGGAAGGCAAGCTAGGTCCATATAATGCATCAGGCATAACTATATATAGTAAATACACAAAAATGCATTGCTCTGCACATATAACAACATGTCCTAGGCCTGCATATAGATCTGTTCCAAAAGGTATACACTGAACGGTATATGATGACGTCATCTCTCTCTCTCTCTTCTGGAGGTGCTGTCACTCACATCAGACTTGCAGCCTTTTTCATCACTGTTTTGATATTTTCCAGAAGAGACTAACAGACCTTTTGACATTCTTCGGATTCTATGAACTATCCACAGAGAGCGACAGAGACAGAGAGACAGAGAGAGGTAGAGACAGATAGAGAAATGCATGTGCTTTAAACAAATTTTTTGACGTTTTACATCAATTTAATTTAATCCCAGGAAGCATACTGCAGCTTTCAGAGATGCAGTGCAGAGTGTGAGATTCTTTTGCATATACTAACACTGCTTCGCCTCCTCCCCTGTTGTCAGCCTAGAAGGAAGCCGGGCAGTGTCTGCACTATCAGTCCTCAAGTAAATAGACATTCATGCCCTTATGTCCTGATGAGGTCAAACACATGCCTGACATTAGCCCCTCTCATTTATCTTTTATGCTTGAACTTGATGCCTGGCCCTTCTGCAACTTTCAAAAGCAACCCAGATGACAAAGAAGAAAAGTAAGCATCCTTTCCCAGTTGGAGAACTGGCATATATGCCACCTATTCTGACCTCCCCAGCAGGCTCCCTCAGTGTAATCAGAGTATTTGACATTTAATGCCACATTAATGGTTAACACAGAGCATTTCTTAGCTATCTGTTTGTAAGAATATTCCCACGTCATCCTGAAGCACATACATAAAGGTACATTACTCATTTTCTGTGTCCAGCATGCCAGCACATTATCCTGTAGGTCTTTTATTGGAAAATGCAGTAAGTATAAGTCTGTATAAAGCAGTAATGCACTGAAATAACCTAAGAGTTGCACAACATTTTATTTCATAGATGTTGATCTTCTGCAATCGTCTACTCATAAAACAGTTTTACATTTACTGCTTTATTGTAAATGCATCATCCTTGATAGCCTACAATAGTTCATAAATCAGCAATGTGGGCTTTGTGTGTTTATGAGTGCAATGATATAGGCAAGTTCCAGCATAGTCAGCTGCAATTTTGTGAAGAATGATATGTCCCTTGAATATCAAACTGATTTATACAAGATGTTTGAGTTACAAATGTATTAGAACCGTATGTCATTTGTATAGCAAACTGATTTGTACAGACGTTTGTGCTGAAAATGTATTGGTGAGGTTTGGTTGTGTTAAAAGGTATCAACCGTGCACCCTGCTGAAATGAAAAGAAACATACATGTATTATTGCAACTGAGATAAATGTATAGGTTTTAATACAGGACACTGGGACAGCAAAGGCTAACTTTAAGAAAAATAAGGGAAATGAAAAAATGCTGTTAAACAATTAAAGTGGCACCCCAAAGTGCTGAATAGGCATGGAGACGCTGGGTCTGGGAAAGAGACTTTTTTCATTAGCTCAGTGAAAAGAAGGGATGCCTCAGGCAGTGCCATAAACATTCAGGTGTGTATTGTGGCTGTCTGTGTTAAAGTCCTGTCTCAGCTTCAAAGGGAAATACTGTGAGAACCTAGGGTCAGGTGATCAGATGAGGTCATTCTGCCAGCCCTCTTGGAAATTATATTTTAGATATTGCAAAGAGAAATTTCAGAGTATTGAGTATTCTGTTTGGGAAGCCTGACAAGAAAGAGCCTCACCAATAGCATCTTGCTGTGCCGAAGTAAGTAATTTAACTAGGGAATAGTAATTCTTTTAGATTCAGTCAGGCATATAGTGAAGCTTAGTTCAGAGAGTGTTTTTCTTTATTTGGATGAGTCTGTCCATCAATGTTAATTTCAACATTTTCTGTGATTTGAACTCTGTGATTTACTGTGAATATATATTTAGTATTTTCATGCTCTTTTATTATTTATTATTAAATATTTTTAAAACTTTTATCATGGCTGGTCTTTGTAGAAAGTATCTAACCTTTGAAAGTACGTACATTTATTTGGCGACACTGTGTAGGCCACTCCAGAAGGCTTAGCCATCTTGGTGAACTACTACCATTTATATTAGTGTTAATATTACACAGTATAATTGCACACCCATTGTTAAGGGCCTTAGATTAGCTGATTGGAGAGTGTCTGGTGGTGGTGATAACTACCTTATAGTCAGGGCAGAAGTGGTCATAGTTAGTAAACATGTGTCAGCCTTTCCCAGGTGTGTGTGTGTGTGTGTGTGTGTGTGTGTGTGTGTGTGTGTGTGTGTGTGTGTGTGTGTGTGTGTGTGTGTGTGTGTGTGTGTATGTGCATGTGTAAATCAAATCTCTCATTGTGTGCATGTTATCTACTTGGGGCAGAGACATGAAGCACTGGGTTTCCAGACAGGGTGCTGGAGGACTTGGCTGAGGACCTAACCCTATAACTGTACCAGTGGGGACTCTTATTGGGGACCTAGTGGGAGACAGATATAGAGGCATCCAGACCCCAGGCTGAGTGTGTTCCCTGTGTGCTCTTAAGGGAAATTGTACTTGATGCAGAGAGGTCTGCACCTGGAAATATTGAAGTTTATCCATTTATATTCCAAGTGTACATCCCTCTCCAGTGTCAGTGGTGAGGATTCAGGCTCCTTGATTACTGGCCCAACATGGGGATGAGACATATTGGTGGCAAAAACATACTGATAGCAGTAGTGGGCATCACAATGAGAATGTGAGGTCTTGACCTTGAACTTATGGTCCTATGTCATAAAGTCCTCTCAATCACAGGTGATACCATAATTTGTTCAGACATTCGGAATGTTATTTTTTCAAGCTGTTTGTTTCCTTAATCCTACTGCAGGGAAAGATGCAGTAAATCCCATGTGCAAACATTTGATGTTTAACCAACTACATATTAAAGATAACCTGGTGGATATTTTGTATACTGATTTTTAATAATATTTTTTCCATTTGTAATAGTGAACTACTTTTCCAACTGACTTTTTGTGTTGACCACACTTGCACACAACACATTGTTTCACCACAGCTGGTACTCTACATAAAATATACCCTACAAAAATGTCTCTTTTAAACACTGCATACATTTTTTCTAATGAGCTTCAGGTTTAATTCAGTGCTTAAAGTTGTTCATTGATGTTTAGGATGATCATTGTCCATATATCAGTACCACCATTCAGAAATGCCCTCTGCTGGAATATCAGAGTGATTTTGCTGCTGCTATGTCCTTTGATCTTTCAGAACAGAGTACTGAATCCGTAAGCCTTCTATCACTTTTTTGACATGCTATTACAGTTAACAATTTGCCATGAACAGGGACATAGTTGATACCAGATGTAAAAAGCCCAGCAGGATTGAACAATTTATTAAAAGTTATACTTAGTGAGCATATGTTGAGAAAAACTTATGCTTTTTTTTTCTTTGGAATAACAAAATACTTAAAAAATCACTTTCTTTATTATCTGTGTATTTGCTTTTAAAATTATTTTTCATATGTAGTCATGGTAATCACTCGTGACTGTTTTGTTGGCTAGAACACCCATCTCTCAGCCATGTTTGTGCTTTGTATACACACGCTATTCTCCTAAAATGTAAAAAACAATCAGAATCCTTGCATCATATATGACAAAAATAACTCTCTGGGAGGAGGATGATATGTTAGGGAGACCTAACACACTACAATATAGCATAAAAAAGTTAGGCAGTTTAAAATCCCTAGCTCTTAAGCTACATAACAATAATAATAACACCAATTTGTTAACCAGGTAGGTCCACAGAATGCACTGCCCTTTTTCAGCAGTCACCCAGGAGGAATATCTAGTTGAGTGACTTGCTCAAGGTCACAACATATACAGCCTTAGGCATAGGCCAACTAGGTGGCCACCTAGGGCACTGCTCTAGCAGGGGCGCTTATCCAGTATTTATTTGTTTATTTTTTTGTAGTAAACAAATGGTTTCTTTAAAATATGTTGAATTAATTCAGCAAAAACTGAAGGATGATATAAAGTATGAGAAAAAGGAAGAAAAAAATAATCTGGATGGTGTAGGAAGTGTAGAAAACCGGGATGGGGGAACCAGGTAGTTTGTGGGGGGCACTGTGCAGCCCTTTTACTTAGGGCACCAGTTGACCAAAGGCCAGCCCTGGGTCACACAAAAGGCAAATAAGGGCTGAGGGAATAAAACCATGTACTACAGGAATGACAGCTCACAGACAGCCCTCTGCACCAATTGCCAGACAATTAGAACCAACTGCATGGTCACTGCAGCCATAAAAAATGATTATATTTCACACAGTAGCCCACTCAGGGATTACATGCTGTAATAAAAGTGACTTCATACTTCTACATGCAAGGTACTCTGAAAAATGGTAATGTTTTCTAGTCCATTTGAAATTATATGCACATAAGTACCCCATGCTATAAGATTCAAGAATTAATAGTTCCCCTGAAGCTAATAAAGCCTATAAAACAACCAGAACAATGCAGTCTATTTTCTGAGGAGATGAAGTCTGAGATAACATACTTCATTATTATTTTGTTCATGGTTATAAGAAGTGTGACCTCTATGGGTGTGGCAATGTTTCACAATGGGATATATCAGATGTAGTTGCTTGTATCATTTAAGGTTGAGTGAAGAGTTTCTCCAGCACAGCAGCATAAGTTGGCATTTGCTTACATTCTCCTGCTTGCTTCACAGTAGGCTGGCATTGTAACACTAGTGTGATGGTGAGTTGTGGGTGGTCAGGGAGAAACAGCAAGACAGGCATTATACTGCCATTCAGCAAGCTGACTGTCTCCATGGTGCTATGACCTCAGAGTGACAAACACACATTTTTATTTTATAATTGCTATATATGAATAGAGACAGACTAATGTGTGACATTGATAATATTTGTTTCATAAATTATTATTAATATCCAAATGATCCTCTGTATATATTCTGTACAGTTTTTTTTGATAATAGTCTTTCCTTTCTGTAACTACATCTACACAATACTGTTTGCGGAAGTCTGTACACCTCAACAGCCTTGTGCTTTTATAATAATTTAATTAGGGGCATGAGTTAAAGGTCCAGACAGCTCCCCAGCACACAATATTGCAAAACATACTCTTTGCAGAAAATAAAGCATGAAATGTATAGTAAAACTATATTTATTAAACAATGCACATTAACTGCATTCATTTTACTTTCATTAGGTTTGGTACAGAAGCATGAGTGGGTAGCAAGTGACTTGGGAGTCATAACTTTAAGGCATATACTAAGTGCTGTGGGAAAGACTCAGGGTGGGGTGGGCACAACAAGTTATTTATGATGCCATTGTGCCTGACTGAGAATGTAAGAACTAATCAAAGTGACAGATTATTTTAAATTGGATAAAAATATTGAATAGCTTCAGTTGGATATGTTTCTGTTGATTTAGACTGCTGTATGTGTGTGTGTGTGTGTGTGTGTGTGTGTGTGTGTGTGTGTGTGTGTGTGTCTATATATATATATATATATATATATATATATATATTTTTTTTTTTTTTACTACAGGATATAAAAAAAACGCAACAGATTCCAGTGCAGTCACTATTCAGGATATTAAAATACTGTTGTATGCATATCTTCTTTTGAAATTAAAAAAAATATATATGTTATAATCCTCACAAAGAGGATTACCAGCCTCAAAATGATGCCCTATGCAGACCGTCTCAAAAAAATGCAGCTTTACTCCGTTGCATATCGCCTACTCAGAGGCGATCTCTGCCTAACACACAAAGCTATGTCAAACCCAGAGCTTTTAGACATGCTCCACTTAAAGAAATCCCAATCTCTCCGAGCTACACCCTCTAGGGACCTAAACCTCGTCACCACAATAAACAGAACATGCTGGAGGGATAGATTCCTGTCCCAGAGACTTCCCATACTCTGGAACAAACTACCTATCTATATCAAACAAAGCTCCTCATTAGCAGTCTTCAAGAAAAATCTTGATGATTGGATGGGAGATAGGAAATTCACCCCGGGGATCACTTCTGGGGCTCTGCTCGACAGTGGCACAGGAAAATAATTTTCTTGGGTGGCAAAAGCCAGGGTACATTTGGCTAGGCTTATATAGGCCCTAGGGCCAATAGCCTAGTACCTACCTATGAACCTATGTTGATGTGCTATGTCGAGATACACTCTGCTGTATAGAAGAGGGTTATCTTTTGCTGTGTTCACAGCAGGAGGACATCTGGTATATTTTCAAGAGTTTTACTGTTTCAAAGCAAAAGAAAAAAAATACCTAAGGATCTTTAAGCACATCATTTTTATTGCTTATCTGTCCTTTAACTGTAGCACTCTAATAATACAAGAACCATGTTTCTCTTGGTGTTATCCTTACCATGCACTTGTGGCATATCAGTAGTGCAGTCCAGAATTAATGTATTCATTATGTAAAGAGGCACAGACAGAGCTGTGGAAGCGTTCGGTGTTCTGTCAATGGACTTGTTCATACTGCATTACATTTGTGAATGCTACCAAGCAAGCAAAGCATAACATAGCTAAACATCTGAGTCTGTTGACAGCAGAATCTTTAGTTGGATTATCCTTCAAGATTTAATAGCTATTAAATTGCTATTATTGGGAGGGAAGATATGCTATCTGTCAGTTACAATAATCCTGCTAATCATTTAAATTCTGTTGTCATTGTTCAGGGATACTGAATGCTACCATTTATTTATTTATTTATTTATTTATTTATTTATTTATTGTAGGAAAGTAGGCTGGACCTAAGACCTGTTTCCATCTTAGATCATTTACAATGCAATCACAAGTAGTTATAAACAATATTAACCAATAACATGTTTTTAAAATTCTCACATATGGAGCAATGATAAATGTAAGGTCTGATACATTAAAATTAACTAAAATTAAATTAGAGAGTATATAAATATTTCAGGGAAACAAATCAGGCATATAAGAAATACTAAAACAGATATCATTTACTACAGTTACAGAAATAGTTCTGACAATAAACTTGTAAATTACTTTAAAAATGATGTGAAGATACCAAAGTTGTGATATGCAGTGGTAGAAAGTTTCACAAGCGAAGATCAGAAGGAGAAAGTTCTGGTAAGCATTCTATTGAATATTGAGGCTTAAGCAAGATCAAATTATTGGCTTATTTTATATTATTGCTATTATGGCAATGTTAGAGTAATAGCTTATTGGTTGGTGTGGAAGGTTTATTGGGTAAGATAGAAAACCTAATCACACTTTCTAAACAGTACCATTTATTCATTCATTTGCTAAGGTCTGCTATATATATCTCAGTGTCAGTGGCTTGAAGGCATGTCTCACAGCCAGGAATTCAAACTTCTTGAGTCACATGGACTGCCACTTATGCTCAAACTTGTCTACATGTTCAGGCAATATGCAGCAGCCATCTGAAGACAGGGGAGCTAGTATGAGCAAACTAAGTGCTCCAGTCACGAGGTTTGATTGTAGCTTGGGGTCTCAGGCAGCAGATGAACTGGGGATTTAGGTTTAGGGATCAGACAAGAGATTTTTAAGGTTAACAAGTGGCAGGGCAGTTTAGGGTTAGAGAACAGTTAGGGACTTTAGGTTTGGGGAGGGGGAGTGGAGTTTTAGGTTTAGAGAGTGAGCAGGGACTTTAAGTTTAGGGACAGGCAGCAGAGTTTTAGGTTTAGGGAGTGACTGAAGAATTAAGGTTCAGGGAGGGAAAACACAGTTTTAAGTTTAGGGAATGACTGGGGAAATTAGATTTAGGGTGGAGAAATGGAGTTTTAGGTTTAGGGAGTGATCAGGGGAATTTA